>NW_026570459.1:0-141116 GCF_019649055.1 Paramacrobiotus metropolitanus | reverse complement strand
AAATGGATCTCGATAAGACTCGATAACAGAGCAAGTACAATCCTCGAGCAAATGAGAAAGGTCACGAAGCAAACAACGATTATGAAGCTCAGGAAAGACGCAAACGAAACCGTAAAGCAGCTGCAGCAGACAGTCAAACAAAAGAGAAGAAATTAAAACTTCAAAAACGGTCAACAAAACAAAGGAAGGAGAGGCAAAGCAGCCGGAACGGATCGAATCTCCCCCGGATATGAAGTACACCGTCGAAGGTAGCTTTCATTTCCAAGCTCCCTTAAGACAGGGACTGGCCAACGACAGCCATGATGAAGATAAGGTCAAAGCTGAAAGGTCACCGACGATACTGAGTTGGCGAAGGGGCACTCAGGACCGATCGGTGTCAACCGGCAACGAAACAGGACCGAGAAACAATCTCTACAAACGACCATCGCAGACAATCATGAAGATCCACGAGTTCGCCAAAACGAGCAGGAAAGGTAGCTCGTGAAGAGGAAAGGCGAGAAGAGAATACCGCGCGGAATACCACGCTGAAGCACAGCGACTCCGTCGCGAAGAACGGAATTCAGAGGTATGAGAGCCATGGCCGGAAATCCGCGTTGATCGACTACAACGGCAACCGAAGCTTTACTTGGTTGGATCCGTCAGGTCAAGGAGACTCAGAAGACGTATGACCTTTCGGATGCAGCAATGATGCTGAAGTCGCCAACGCAGTCAAAGGGGACGCGAAGGCATGGTTTGACGCGGAAAGAGAAATCGATGACGAAGAAGAGGCGGAAGAACTAACCGTCGATGAATGGATGACGAAGTTCAAAGAACATTTTGGCGATCGTGACGAAGGGTCAACGCCTTAAGGAAATATGACAAGAAAGTTTGAGCCAAAGAAACGCTTGATCAATTCTATCAGGCGATCATGCGCTTCAAATCGAAACGGATCATTACAGAGAAGCAGGCCATCGGTTCCTAATTCAAGGATGTAAGAACGACAGTGACCTTTATAAGGCACTCGAGCACAGAAATTCCATAACCCAATGGATATCAAGAATTCTTCGCACTGTCGACTGGCGAAGAAAAGTATAAGGTCGAGAACGTCCAAGATGATTGCGTGATCATCCGATCAGGCCAGATCGAAGAAGTCGCGAATGGGCGACAGAACCAGTCGTGCTCGGCGCAGGCCAGGATACAATACGGAATTCCGCCGTTGGCACTCAAGTGACCTTTGGCAACGGTCGAAATGAAGGTCAGGTATCGTACGCGACGATCGCGGCGATCAAACAGCCGTCAAAGTAACCAAGCCTGCGATCGCGGCGATCAAGCATCAGCTCAGCAAGCAGCAAGGCCGAAACAGAACCACAAGGAAACGTGCAAAGAAATGCCTGAATGGAGGCTCTGGTCAAGAATGGCTCAGCGAACGGGCTTTGCTGGCCAGGGATTCAACGGTGGCGAAACCAAACTTCCGACCGAACCGTGCAAGGAAATCAAGGACCACGATACGGGTCGCGAGTAGAGCTGTTACCATGATCGACGGATGGGTGGCCAATAACGCTGACATGCCAGAACTGCATGTACGGCAACCACTACACACAAGCGTGTTCGTTCGCGGAACACCGTGGAATCAGAACCCAACCGGGTCGTTATGAAGAATGGTTGATGCTGCGTAATAATCATGGCGGATGGCGCAACGCAATGGCAAATGGTTATGTGCCACAATCGCCAAGGCGGACGGTATGCTGGTCAAGGTGGCCAGAACTTCGCCGGTCAAGGTGGCAGGCCAACTACAACAATCAAGAGGCCAGGGCAATTTTGGCGGCCAAGGAATTTCGCTGGTCAAGGTGGCCAGTGGAACAACGGCAAGGTGGCCAGTGGAACAACGGAGGTCAGGCGGCAGGATAACTGGAGGCCAAACGCTTCGCCGGTCAAGGTACAAGGCGGAGGAAACGGCGGATATGGCCCGGTTAGAGCTTCCGAGGAGAAGCCGCGGCAATCGCGAAATTACGGCGGTGGCCAATGGAATGTAGTGGTCAAGGTGGCCAATGGAACGGTGCTGGTCAAGGAGGCCAGTGGAATAACGGTGGTCAAGGTGGCCAGAATTTTGCCAGTCAAGGTGGCCAGGGCAATTTCGCCGGTCAAGGTGGCCAGGGCGACTTCGGCGAGCAGCAAGACGGCTTCGTCGTGAACCAGAACGGTTTCGGTCAGCAAGGCATACTTCGCCCGGCGAATGGTGCCGGTCAGGCGCAAGGTGCGCCGTTCAGGAATGGCCCAGGGAAACGTTCGGGTCAGTAGCGCCGTGAGCCTACTGATCGTCCGGAACCGAAACCACCGGATATAGGGTAAGGTGCTCCGCTGCAGGCAGGACCGCAGCGAAAGGGATGCTGCAAAGTAACGCAAAGACCGGAAAAAAATCCGAGATTCGAGAAAGTAACTCGAAATCGAGAAGTCGTAAGGTCAAGAGAAGGGTGTTAAAGATTGCAAGGACGGAAGAATTGACCGAAAGGTCACCGCAGTAACTGCGGGGGAGTCAAGAAAGTAACTTGACTCAACCGGGGCCGACCGAAAGGTCACCGCAAGTAGCGGGAACAGGGTTGACGGAAGGCCTCAACTCTGCATCCGGACAGCAAGTAACAACTCAAAGAAGATCACGAAAGTAACGTGCTGCAAGGACGCAGACAAAGGTCACCGCAGAAAGTAACTGCGAGCAAAGTCACAGTAACGTGACGCTGCAAGGACAGCAGACCAAAGGTCACCGCGGAAAGCACCGCGAGAAGAGTGGCTACTCTGCGAAAGACGCAAGGAAATCAGCGAGGATGATGAAACACATCACGCGAGATTCCGAAAGTTCGTCGAAAATACGTTTGATTTGACGGAATGACCGTAACCGTACAACGAACGCATAAGGCGGTCCGGATAGACCGAAATTCCTTGAGCAGATGGCAAAAGTATTTCAAGCAAGAGCTGCCGAGAAGATCACGGAAGGGCCGTGACTGCGCAAGAGCGCAAGAGACCGAAGGTCACCTCAAGCGAGTTGAAGAAGTGAAAGGTCACGAGGTGCCAGTGCAGCAGACTCAAGAGTCACTGAAAGAAAGGTCACGGTGAAGTCGCCGATGAACCGAAAGGTCAAGAAAGTAACTTGACTCTGCGAATGGCGCAGCAAACAGTGAAACAGAGCGAAGGGGCACAGCAAGTCTCAGATGACTCTCGATAAACACTCTACAACAGAAGATGGAGTGGCAAAAGTCGCTTACAGACCGAATGGACGACACGGTATGTGAAACCAGTTCCTCCGCCACAAAGGTCACGCAAGACGGAATTCGAAGCTTACTGGGAAGAAAGAGAAACAAGATTGGCGGATGAGAAAGCATCTCGAGGAAATGGTAAAAGCTTCACAACCGAAAGTTCAAGAGTACTGGAAGAGAAGAACCAATGTGACGAAAATAACCGTCAGTTTCGAGCGGATTGAGAAGGGTGAATACCGCCTCAGTATGGTGAGAAAGTGCCTTTAAGGTCACTAAATGGTGGATTTTCATGTCAAGACCGGAAAGTCACCGGACTTAGCGCAAACTCCGCAGAAGGAGAAGTCGTATGACATGACAGAAGCAATCCGGAATGACAACGAAAGGTCACCGCCAAGAACTGACGGATTGTCATCTCAAATCGATCCAACTCGCACGAATAACGAAATTGCGAAGAAAATTACCGATTGGATGAAAACGACCATAAGATGGTTGTGTACGAAAGGTCACCAGAGAAGAGTGAAGATGACGAGATGACCTTTGCGGATGAAATTACGCAAGAGATAATGGCAAAGTTGCGAAAAGCCGTCTAAGATGTGCGCAATGAAAGGTCACAATACGAAGTTATTGCGCAAGTGATAAAAGGTCACGAGAACGCACAAGAGAAGGGTTTAACGTGCGAAGTGGCAAAGGTCACGGGTAAAGAAAACGCTGCGAAGAACAGCGAATATCTTACCGAAGTCAAAAGGATCGAAAAGTTCTCAGATGTGCGACCCGACGTACCGAAACGGATAGACCGTTGGAGCTCAAAGGTCTGATAGAGAACAAGCATGCTGCACCAATCCCAGTCAAGTGTCGAATAAGAGTCTTGAAACTCGAAGATGGAAACTTACCGAAACGGATCGAAGCTTATACACATGAAGTCAAAATTGGAAATAAAAGGTCATGGCAATGCTTGACACTGGCGCAGAGACGTCTTTGATTTGTCAACAGTTCTGTGAAAGGAATGGCCTCCAGACTATAAGACTACCACCGAAAAGAAGGTGATGATCAAGGGATCAGCGGGACGTCAGGCTTCGAAGTAACGCACTACTGCGCTAGTGACCTTAAGAAGGAAAACAGAGTCAACACTCGTTCTACGTCAGACCAGCGTCAGACGACGTCCAAGTCCTACTGGGATTCGACTTCCTCGCAAAGAAATTCGTCCTGATAGACGGACACGACGAGGAAGAAAGGAAACTGAAGCTGAAGACGATGAGCCGAAATCATCCGCAAAAGTTAATGCAGGAAAGGTCACCGAACTTCAACTAAGAAGTAATTCAGGGCAAACAGCTATCAGTACCAGAGGCACAGGGATCGAAGGAAAATAAGCAAAATGAGAATGGTGAAAATCTAATCCCAGTACCAGAGGCACAGGGATTGAAAACTGAAAACAAAAGGTCACCGAAGTCTAAAGGAAATCAAAGGTCACCAACGATGAAACAAATCAAGATAATGCAAGCAGAAGCACTGATTGCAAAGAAACAGTCGCTAGTGCCAGGAATGGAGTGGTCAAGGCTACTCCCAGTACCAGAGGCACTGGGCACGAGAATGGTTGGGCCAGGACAGAGCCAGGACTGATGATCGAAAGCGACGAAAGAGCACTATTCTCGGAAATACGAGATCAAGCCATAAAGCAACTGGATGCAAGGAAAACGGAGCATGGTGCTCAACACACTTTCGAACCACGTGATAAAGCAAGAGGGCGGATGAAAGGTCGAGACACGCGCCTGCGCAAAGAGGTAGCAGAGTAGTCGTCGTCTTACTTCGAACCACGCTCTGCAGATGAAGAAATCGAAGTCATCGAAATATCATCAGATAACAGCGTAATCGAAATCGAAAAGATGACGAATGGACAGATACCGATTCCGGAGAAACGGATAAGCGAGTTATCGTCCGTCCCGAACCGAGACAACGGATGCCGGAAGAACAATCGCGTCATTCCGCAAACCAAGAGAATGGACTGCGGAAGAGAGCAACCTCTTGCCATCACGATTGGCACGACAGCGACGACCTTTCGATAGCGCGACCTCAAGAAAGATGTGCAAAATGCATGCAAGAAATGACACAAGATGACCTTTCGGAATGGCCGAAATGCAATGCAGCAATTGCGCGTCATAAAGACAAGAAGAAATAAGTCAAGTCGATTATGAGAACACTTCCCATGCCGGAACTGTCAAAAGCAACTTACCTTTGGCAATGTTATCGAGAATGGTTATCGGTAGTCAAGAACTACATCATCTCCAGAGGAAGTGGCTCCATCATTGGCAGCAAGAAGCGGATAACTTCATTCCCGAAAAGGCGGATAAAAGCGACCCGTGGTATACAAACCCGATTACAAAGCTCGACAGAGAAAGGCGACGAGCAATGGAAGAGAACGAAATATGGGAGCAAGCGAGTTGACTTATTTTGGGAATTCAGAGTTAATTATCTATGGAAAGGTCAAGGACGAGCAATCATTTTCCCAATTGGACTCGGCACAGTAGTGTACAATTATTTGACCTTTACCAGGCCTGCCTCAAAAGGGAAGCTTACGAGAATGGAATAAACAATGGGGCAAAATCCTCGAAGAAGTACCGATATTCACAGGAGAAATTCAGAATTAAAGGTCACGCGAAAAAGACGCGAACTTGGATTATTTGGCTATCCGAGAAAAAGTGACCTTTGCACCAGATCCAGATGGAGTGGAGTATCGAAAGAGGCGGAGATACTTGGTGCATGTATGAGACGGTACCGAACAATGACTGGACTACAGAAGAACTGATGGCAAATTGCGTCTTTATCGGCGATAAGAGACCGAAAGGTCATGGCACAAGCGCTGAAAAAGAAAACGGCACGAGCGCCGAAGAAGAAAAGAACAAGATAACGGCACAAGCGCCGAAGAAACCAAAGAAAAGAACAAGAGGTCAGCACAAGTGCTGCTCAAGAAAACAGCACAGGCATGAAGAGAACCAACGCACACGGCGTATGAGTTGGCTCAGATGATCAAGGAACTGAACCAGGCGTTTCGGGATAAGGAAAACGGAATCCGGTAACAGAGGCAAAAAAGGCTCAAATGTCGCCGCAAGAGAAAGCAGCGTCGTTAGTGGCTTCACTACAAAGGTCACTCGGTAACGGTGAGGAAGGGCCACCAACCGAGAAGAACGAAAGGTCACTAAACGCGATGTTGGAAGAGGAGCCAGAAAGGTCAGTTCGAAAGTTGACGAAAGGTCACCTGAAACTGGCGAGGAAGGGCCGCCAGCTGGAAAGCAAAAGGTCACAGAATACCGCTCAAGCAGATGATAGCTCGGAAGACGATGAAAGGGATAGGTCACGAGCAAGGATTCGCGCAACACGAACAAATCCGAGGATAGCGGCACGAAACGGACGAAGTCAAGGAAACGGACAAACCTCTGCCCGAAAAACGAAAGTGAAAAAACTTAGCGCTTCCAAGGATGAAAGCGATGACCTTTCAACAGAAAGTGAAGACGAAGGCGTCGATGAGCGACCAATCGAGAAAAGAAGCAAAGGTCAAGAGCTTGAAGCTAACCACAGCAGCGAATCCGACTCGGAATTCTCGAGCACGAGCGATAACTCGACCACTTCTGAAGATTCTGGAGTGAGTGACCTTTCGGATCAAGAAGATCTGCTTGACCTCGACGAAGACGATGAAAAGAACGAACAACAAGAGAAAGAGATCATTGTTCGAAGAATTAAAGTGCAGAAAGCAAGAATCCCAGAAGGAGCGATCAAGGTTTACAGCGATCAACGAGTTAAGCTGAGACCAAACCTTGGCACTCGCGTGAAGGTCAAGATGGGCGTTCATGTGCCACGGAATCAGAAGCTGATGTATACAGCAACTCCTCAAAAGGATAATGAAGTCCAACCGAGAACGGGAGTCACGGACCATAACGGCACTCGATTCGAAATCATTATCGAAAACCGAAGCAAAAGCCGAAAGACCGTAAGGAAGGGCCAATTTCTCGGTTACGTAGAACATTACGAACACCTCGAGAATGTAAAGGTCAACTCGGCTACCGTCGTGAAAAACATCCTTGAAGATCCCGAAGTGGATGCAAAGACGAAAGAAGAACTGAACGACATATTGAAAGATTAAAGTTAGGACCAGACCTAACTGAGGAACAAGAATGACGTGCGAAACGCATTTTGGGAGTTTTGGAAAGTTCTCCCACGTCAAAGAAACCGTATGGCGATGTCAAGGGGTAACGCACACTATTGACACAGCCGATGCCAAACCAGTTAAATGCAATCCAGCAAGAACAAGTTGGAAGGTCGTGAATTCATCACAAAGCACATCGAAGAGATGCTACAGCAAGATGTCATTGAACCATCCGATGCGGAATGGAGTTTTCCGGTCGTACTCGCCGCAAGAAGAATGGCGACGGAACTATGGGAACAAGATTCTGCGTCAATTACATTTTGCTGAACAAGCTGACGAAAAAGAACAACTATCCACTGCCGAACCCAGACGAACTGCTTGACGCATGCGCGGGAAACAAGTACTACGGCAAGATGGACTTACAAAGTGGCTTCTGGCAGATCCCAATGGATCCAGCCTCGAAAGATAAGACAACTTTCGTCACGCAGGACGGAATGTTCCGTTTCAAAGAATGCCTTTTGGAGTCTGCAATGGACCTGCGACCTTTCAACTTTGTATGGATAAAGTCTTGTCGAACGCAAAGAGAATGGGATGCGTTTTCGGCTATATCGACGATGTAATCTTCGCAGGAAAGACCTGGGAGATCTTCATGCAGAACTTAAGGAATGTCCTTCAAAGTTTGGTCGACGCAGGCTTCACAATTAAGCCGACGAAATGCGAATTTGGCATGCGCGAAATGGGATTCCTGGGGCATATCCTCAGCGAGAATGGTATTAAAATGGATCCCCGAAAAGGTCATGGCAGTTAATGGCCAAAGAAACCGACAACTGAACGGCAGTTGAGGTCATTCCTCGGATTAGCAAACTATTACCGAAAGTTCATCCTTGGATACGCGCAAAGACGGCGCATCTTTACGAATTGCTAAGACATGACAAGAACATCAAAAGAGATTGGTCAGCAATCCATGACCAAGAATTCAATGACCTTAAAGCGCTATGCAAGGATCCAGTATTAAAGAAGTTCGATCCGACAAAGCCGACAGTGATCGAGTGCGACGCATCAAAGGAAGGGCTAGGTGCGATCTTGTCCCAAGATGGACATCCCATTGCATACGCGAGCCGCGTTTTGCATGGAGCGGAAAAGAATTACGGAGTAACAGAATGGGAATGCCTGGCGGTAGTCTTCGCCGTCAGAAAGTTCAAGTCGTACATCGACTACTCCGAATTCACAGTGAGAACGGATCACAAAGCTTTGACGAACCTCTTAAGATCGGAGTCGAACAAATCATGTATGAACCCAAGATTGACAAGATGGGCATTGGCACTTCAAGGTCACCGATTCAAGATCGAATACAAGCCGGGCAAATACTGCGACAACGCAGATGCCCTTTCAAAACGCCAATTGAAGGTCCACTTGCAACGAAGAAGAGTACGACGAAATCCCAAACTTCGAAGATTACAAGAACGAACTCAACAGAGAAGAACCTCCGATTGAAGTTTGGCAACTTTTCGTGCAATTAGCTGAAGAAAGGGAAGAAAGGCTGAAAGCCGACATGAGAAGGTTGTGTCGGAAGAGAAAGAAAGCGGAGACATGCGCTCGAGCATAAATGAAGCAGAGCGTAGTCGTCCTTACTTTCGAACCCGCTCTGCTACCAAGATAAAGGTCAACAGAGTGAGAAAAGAAGCTTCCGAACGAAAAGATGGAAAGGTCACGAAAGATGGTCAGAAAATGGTAGACCAGAATGACCTTTGTGAAGCAGAAATCCTCTCGAATACATCCCAGAAGAGTGTCCCATCAGACTGCTGAGATTCCCAAAGAAAATCGAGAAAGGTCACAAGCCTCTTCCGAGATGCAAGGTCATCAAAGATTGGAATGAACTCAGCACTGCAGTAGTCCGCATCGTCAACCTACAAGGAGACGAAGAAGAAGAAGATGATACGAATTTGCAGTTGCGGAATAAGCAGCTAAAAGATCCGCACTTGGCAATGATCATCGATGAATTGGAGCACCTGCAAGACGCAGACAAAGGTCAAAGTTTGAGACGCATTACCAGTTATGGAACGGCATACTGTATCGCGTCAAAGACCAGAAAGGAAGACTGGAAAGGACATATGTAGTACCGCTGCAAATGAGAAGGGCTATCATCCATGCACTGCATGATGAAAAAGCAGCAGGTCACCTCGGCTTTGAAAAGACGCTGACAGCAATCCGGCTCAGATATTACTGGGACCGTATGAGTACGGATGTCAAGAATTACATCCTCGCATGCCAAGGATGCCAGTTTATAAAGACGCCGAGAAAGTGTCCACCGGGAAAGCTCCAAGAGATCAAAGTCGGTCATCCATTCTTCAGAGTCTACGCGGATCTGAAAGGACCCCTACTTCCAACGAAAAAAAGAAGATACAAATACATTGCGGTCTTCATCGACCAGCTGACGAAGTATGTCATAGCGGAGCCAATGAAAACAGCTACTGCAAAGGAATTCGCAAAAATCTTTGTGAAGCATGTAATTCTGGTGCACGGGCGCCACATATTCTCCATACGGATCGCGGAAGGCATTTCACCGCAGAAGTACTGAAAAGGTCACCAACGTGTTCAAAATCAAACACACGTTTGGAACAGCATACCATCCTGAAGGTCAAGGACAGGTGGAAAGGCAGATGCAGACCATCAGTGATGGATTGTCGCAGTACCTGAAAGCGGGAAATGAAAGGAAGTTCAACAAGTATCTTCCTACGTCATATCGGCAATGAACCGTGCAGTACATGCAACGACGGGGTACTCAGCGTACTACATGCTTCACGGGAGAGAAATGACCATGCCAGAAGACGTAGTGACGAAGACGAACGTTCCTGACGACTACGGTGCACCAGACGAATGGGTCGAAACCATGAAAAGGAACTTGACCTTTTCAGAAGAAGTGGCGAAGTGCAACATCAAAGATGCTTACGAAAAGCACGCGGAAATCTACAACAAGAAGAAGTCAGAGCCGCAATTCAAAGTCGGAGATCGAGTCTTAATTAGACTCCCGAAAGATACAAAGCAAGGAAAGAAGGAAAACCAATCCGACTTCAAGAATAAATATGACAAAGTGTGGAAAATTCTCAGTTTTCCGAGACCGAACGAAGTCGAGGTCATCGAGCAAGATGCGATGAAGAACCGGACCTACGAGTCGTTTCGGTGGATCGTCTGAAACCGTGGCATCCACCGTTACCGGTTCAGAAAGGTCAAGCTGAAAGGGCAGCTTGGGAGATAATTGAGAAAGGTCAAGATGAAGCAGAGCGTAGTCGTCAGCATACTTCGAACCACGCTCTGTACCTGATTTGGCAGAAGAGCCAGAAGAGGCAGAAAGAGCCAAAGAGGCAGAAAGAGCCAAAAGAGGCGGAAGAGCCAGTTAAGAAAAGAGAGGACGACAGAAGAAAGAGATTAAAGACTTTGAGACGCCAGTCACGATGAAGCTTAATCAAGAAGCGGGGAACTTGACCACGATTGAGCAAAATGAAAGGTCACACCGAAATGAGGATAAAGAAAGCACAGAGCATGGATCTCAAGTGGCGCCTACTTTCGAACCACGCTCCGCTACTAACATTAGAGACGACCTTTCAAGAGCGAAAATGGATGAGCCTGCTCGCAGAGTAGCAGAGCGTAAACCTCAAGATACTTTCGAACCATGCTCCGCTACCAGCGTCAAAGATGACCTCTCAAGAGCGGAACAAATAAAAGCCGTCAAAGAAAAAGCCGACCAACTTGGCCAACGGATCGCGAACGAAATTGAGAAGCGAAAGGTCAAGAAAATGAAGAAAACTCCGAAGCCGACTCCAGAACAGATTCTGAGAGGAGAAGTCCAAGACGAAGATGAAGCCGACAAAGCATTACTTGATCGGATAACTAAGGGACGAAAACAAATAAACCCGAAAATCAGGCTTATAGGAGTTTATGATATTAAGACTGGAAGTTGGGACGGCGTAAAGGTCATCAGAAATAAACCTGCTAATCGGAGTCATTTTCGTTGTCGTAGTAGGTTTGTTTAACGATAAGCTGAAAAATGGAAGGTCAAGGCGGCAGAAGTTATTGGAATCCGGGAACGCCGTCATCGATGAGCGGAACGATCCAGGACCCGGACTTATATGACGATTCAATGAATACGGAAGGAACGTACGAAGGGGGATACGACCCATCTACTACGTATCAACAATCCGACGTGGGAATGAGTTCGAACACGTGGGGGACTTACGGCACGCAGGTCGGGCCCCAAGGGCAAATGATGCCGAATCAGATGATGCCAAACCAGATGATGCCGAATCAAATGATGCCAAATCAGATGATGCCGAACCAAGGAATGATGGGACAGAACTTCCCATTCCAGCAATTCCCACAGATGTACGGCCAAAATATGCCCATGATGAACCAGGGTCAACCGATGCAAGGTCAGTTCGGATATGGCGGAATGGCCCCATTTCCGAACCAAATGCAGGGATTCCCAAATCAGATGCAGGGATTTAACCCTCAGCAAGGCCAAGGGCAATTTCGGACACCGAAACCGTCAAGAGGTCAACGTTACCCGGGAGATAGACAGAACACACCGCGAAGGGGCGGTCAGCCGTTTACTCCGAGGGCGTCGACGAGTGGCCAGGGAACGAGAATGGAGATCCCATCACTCACACCAGTTCGAATCCACTCGCCAAGATCGACCGGAAGTATTCCGTGGGCAGTGTTAAATGCACCCAGATTCAACGACCCGATCACAGAAACGGATCCGCAGTACAACATTGTGATCGATCCAAAGGTCACCCTCACAGAGGAAGAAAAGAGGGCTGTGGTGGAGTTTAATGAAAAATGCCGCGAGTTCGTCCAGCTGCATAACGATATCAACGATAATCAAGATCAGTACAGGACGGCTCGAAGAACTCACAAGATAACCAGGGGAACCCACCTCCACATGAAACTGGATAAACACGAGGCGGAAGAGTTGCGAAAAGAAAGAGGTGTTGAAATCAGAACACTGAAGAACAGTAATCCAGTGTTGCGCAATAGGGAATGGCCGAGCGCAGTAAAGACGATACTGATCTTCATGAACCTCATTCCCCCGGAACCAAAAGAAGAAGAACAGGAGAGAGGAGTCAAAACTCCGGCCGAGGAAAGCCCCACTAAGGAAGAGCATACGACCAAGCGAACGAGGAATGACCCGTTTCAGCCTCCGAGTGACCCGTTGGTAACTCGAGAAAGAGAACTGTTGAGAGAAAGGGATAAACTCGACAGAGAAATTATGGAATTGAGGTCTCGTACGACATCGGCAGTACAATCAGGATCATCGCGTGCCAGCCCAGCGAGAGAAACTCAATCTAAATTGAAATACGAAAAAGGTCAACTCCCGGTGGAGGAAGGTCACACCGGTCAAGAAGAAAAACCGAAAGGTCATCCTGGCGCGAGCACGCGAAGGGGCGCAGCTCGAGAAACAAAATGTAGATCGCACACCAGAGTTTTCCGGCTTAAAGATAAAACGGAAGGAGTAGTCAGCGCATTCCTAGTCCATAGAGACACTGATCAACCAATTCCATCAATGGGGGAAGGAGCTGACCGAGCCGAATATCAGTTGATGTGCAAAGAAGCCAGCGATACAGCAGAGGAAGCAATCGGTGAAGTAGTCAAGTCTGAACGGAATAACCCAACTATGATAGGAAGAATCCTGAGAGACTTGTTGAGAGAAACAGCATTCAAAGAGAAGGCGAACATCATGGTCACAATTGATGCGAAGGGTAGAATGGAGAAGCAACTCTATAACCCGCAAGGTGAAAAGATTGATATGCTCTCGCATGGAGCATACCCGGCGTCAGGTGCGAAGGGGCACGAGGCGGAAGAAGAAGGAGAATGGGAAGAAGAGGTAGAAGATGAAGAAAACCCGCCATACAGAGAGACAGTGTGCAGATGTCTAAAGGTCAACTATCACATGGCGGACGGAGATGAGGGATACGTCCACGGTTTTATCATTGACCCGACGACCTATATGCCGATCCCGACAGCAGGAACGAAGGCGACTCCTCAAGAAATTGATTGGCAAACACAGAGGTCGTATAGTGACCTTAATAAGATTCTCAATCTCCTGCCAGAGGACCAGCGGAATGACACTGCTGCGAATATACAAGCAGTGATGAGTATCCTCAGGCACAGAGCCGAAGAAGACCGAGCCTATTTGGTAATCTTTTGGAAAGATGACGAAGGAAAGTGGAAATCACTCTTCGACTCCAAGGGCAAAGGGCTCTATTTTCCGGAAAACTTCCAATTTAATCCGACGGCGGAAGAGCACATTAAATATTACTCTGGTGACCCGCCGGCCCAAGCCGAAGCCATGGAGACTCAAGAAGAAATCGATAGGGGATCACCGTGTCGACGCATCGACTACAAATTCATGAATCAAGAAGGAAGAGAAGGGATCCTCAGAATCGAAGTGGTCGATCCTCAGACGGGACAAATGGTGTCAAACGCAGGCTTCACTCCAGAAGAGGAAGAAGAGGAAACATCAAAACTCATGCAAGAGGTGGAGCAAGTACTGCAGGTCCTGCCACAAGAGGAGGAGCGCGAAGAGTTCGAAGCCATAACCGAAGTATTGGTTAACGTCATGATGCCAAGAGCACGCCAGGACGGAGCATACATGCGCTTGACCCATATTGACCCTTTCCATGGAGAAGTGTACAAGCAGCTTTACACTTCGAGAGGCGAAACACTGACCAAGCTGTCGGGGGCGAAAAAGGTCAAGAAACCGGCTGAGAAGGGTCAGCCCGAGCAAATTAAAGCAGAAGAGAAAGGTCACGAAGAGAAGAAAGATACGAAAGGTCAAGAGATTAAGGAAAAATCGCGAGAACGGGAGATCAAGAAGGAGGAACATCCGACTCCCGTAAGAACCGCGGAAAGGGTCAAAGCGATAATTGCAGGAGAAGTTCAACCGCACTCATGCAACGACCCTAAATGTAAAAGATGTCAGAAAGACGAAGAGAAAAAGAAAGAAGATCAGAAGAAGAAAAGGAAACCAGTTAAGGTCACGGCACGAGAAGGTAGCGCCGGTGAAACTTTTGTCAGACAGCCGAAGTTACTGGGAGTTATGGAAAAGAAAAGAGAGAAACCCGAATCGGACTCTGAGCCAGAACAATTGGCTATCAACGCAAAAGCAGGGTCGTCACAAGCCGAGACCGACGAAGAGAAGGACAAAGGTCAATCACGCAAGGTGATGGAGGAAGCGATGACGATGCAGCCGATCTATGCGTCGACGATGAAAGAACGCAAGGACAAGGCTGATAAAGAGAAGAAAAGGGATACTTCTGTCGAATCGGCGAAATCGGAAGTCAGCGCCGCATCGTCGAAGTCGTCAATAAAAGAGAAAGATACAAGAAAGAAAGGTCAGAGACACAAGAAAATCTGACCCCAGCTTGGCAGATTATATGGATGCACAGAAGAAACCAAAGGTCACTGCCAGGAACACTCTTATCGGACGAGTCGATGCAGCTGACATCGTGAACTGGAGACCTGTCGAAGGGGACAGCGAATTGGATTACACGGACGACGAATACGATGACCGATTCTTCGTCTGCGAGTCGAACGAACAAACAACAATCGAAGAAATTGACGAAATCCTCATCGGAGCAACAGCAGATTGGGGAAAGGCGACGAGATCAGTTACATCGAAATTCAGAAAGGACGTCAAGGCGTATTGCGAAGAGACGAATAAAAGACTGCCGCAGAGCAAGTACAACGCCGTCCTGGAATACGCAAGGAGCACAGGAAAAGTTCTCCAGAAACACCCGAAATACGGCAACAAAGCGAAGCTGTACATCACCGGGAACAATAATGAGCGGAAGTTGGCTACAGCAAATGCAGATATCCGAGAACGGATTGAACGCGCCATCATCGGGATGTGCAGCCCCATGGGCACGACGAAACACCGTATGGCGCAGTTCATCAATGGAGTTTGGAGCAAAGAGAAGGGAAACGCTTCAGCCATTGAAAGGTCACTCGGAAGAGCGCTAACACAAATGGTGGCGGAAAAGAAGCTGCACACCACAAATCCACACAAAGGTGTTACCATCAGATACAGCTCATTGAACGCCGTCCCAGAAGAATTGAGACAATATAAGAATGAAGAGATGAGCGAAGATATCACCATTATATTGGATCCGAGACTCGATGCGGAATGCCCCATCTTGAGTCAGATCAAATTGGATAGTGAAAAAGCGGCAACTTCATCGAAGAAAGAGAAAGAAGAGCAAATAGAGGAATCAATGGTCGTTGAAGAAAATGTCGTTGAAGAAAAAGAGGCAGAAACGGTAGAGAAGGGTGAACCGAAACTGCATGCGCCGAAATCGGCTGAAGAGGCTATTGCGTTGGTGGGACCACCGAAACCGATGTCGGTACAGGAAGCACTTGCCGCCGTACGAAGTCAAAGGGCAAGTGGATCCAGTTCAGCAGTGGATACCCAAAAGATCCACCGATCGACAACAGCACTGACATCGTTAAAAGCAGCACACGAAAAAGCGACGCAAGGCAAAGAAGACGCGAAAGGTCAAGCCGCTCAGGACACAACGAGAGGTCACCAAACTTCAGCTTCAGGGGAGCAAGGTCACCCGAGCTCGAGTCAAGGCAATCCGGCTCCGTCATCAGTACCGCAACCACCGAAAGAGGTGCCACAACAAGCGCAACCTTCACCAAAAGTAGAAAAGAACAACCTTTCGAATTATTGGAAGAGGATATCGTCGACGGCAAACCAAGTTATATGATTGGTGATGACCTTTCTGAAACCAACGTCCCGTGGATGATGATTTGCGCTGCGATTGGTGCAGTTCCGTCAAGAGAAATGGATAAGACGGAAATCGCTAAAGCAGTTAGCGACGCCGGAATCACCAGGACACAAGTCAATAAAATCATGAAAAGGGCATACAAGGAAGGAAAATCGGTGTGAAATACACAAATACGAATATGCCGATTCATTACATCCCTCCGGTTGAAGATCAACGAAAGCAGAGGCCGAAGCCAGGTCCCCAAGCGTGGAAAGATGCCCTGACCAAAGATGCTCTGCAGAATATCGGTGGAACCAATGGGGTTACGCAAGAAGATGTGTCCAATTATATGGCGGTCCAATACGACTCTGGTCAGGAAAACATGAACGGAGATCGATTCAAAATCCAGAACGCACTGGATAGCCTGGTCAAAGACGGAACTCTCAGAACATGGAAGAGGAATGGAATCGACCGTTATGACTGGATCGCAAAGGCATAAAGAAAAGAATAAGTGTGGGAGGAAGGTCCACCACACAAGATGAAGAAACAGAATCAGAAAAGACAAGCAAAGGAGCAGACCGTAGTTCTCAGATTACTTTCGAACCACACTCTGCAAGAAGAGTTGAATTAGCGAATGGACTAAAGTACTTAGCGAATGGGCTAAGATGAGAAAGGTCACATAGACAGTTGAAAAGGGTTTAGTCAAAGAAGGATGGCAAAGGTCATCGTGAAAGAGCAGCGAAAAGTCTCAGCTCAGCACTGAATAGCCTAGTTATCATAGGCGTAAACTAGGCGTTGAGAAGGGTTAACGTAAAGGCCATAGCATTATATTGTTTGAGATTGCAGGTTGAAAAGGTCAAAATGGCTGAACGGAGCCAACCTAACCAGAATGCGGCGAAAAGGGCCAAAGACCAGCAATAAAGAAGGTGACCGGAGATCCTCTGACGAATTACAATGAGGACTGCCCAGATTGCAAGCGGAATAACATCCTGTCGAACGAACGATTCCCATGCTGGCTTTGTGTGGTCGCAGTACCAAACCAAGCAGTGGTAGTACCAGAAGAGGCGAGAAGGGTAACCTCGATGTGTTCCGACATTTGGTTACGGGAGACACATGGAAGAAACTGTCACCGGAAGATCGGATGATTCTGGAAGATAAATACCGAATGTGGGTCGGGCGCAGACCGGGATGGGATATCACCCTGGAACCGCCGAGAACGCCGGAAGCAGACGCTTTCAGAAAGAAGTTTGAAGAAGATACAATGAGAATGGTACAAGAAAAGCGCGAAGCAGAGAGAAAGCGCTTAGAAGAGAAGGAGAAAGCTGCGGCAGAGAAGGGTTTAGCCGAAGCAGCTAAAGGTCACGCACCTATCCCAATGGCAATACTGAAGAAACAAGACGAGGGAGAAGCAGCGGTGATCAGACAGTCACTGATACAGCAAATTGACACCATCCTGCAAGATCCACTCGCCGTGTCGAAAGAAGAATACAAGATATTCTTGGACGAAAAGGTCAGCCTAACGAAAGGAAATAGGCCGTCTCAGGTCATCAAGATTGCGATTGAGGAACGAATCGACAGGATGCGAAACTTCCGAAAACGAGAGAAAGATGTGGTTGAGGCCCTTCGGAACTTCAAGAAAGAGGAGTTCAAACGCCCAAAATCGCCTCAAAGGGATGATCGCAACCGCGGCTATGAAAGGTCATCAGACCGCTCCCGAGAAAGGTCATGGGAAAGACATCATAACGACCGATACAGTGGATATGCGAGAGATACGCGTACGTCGGAGCAAAAGAGAAGGGATGAAGAACGTATCCGACGTGAAAAAGAACAAAGAGAAAAGCGCCGCCAGAAGAAGCGGAAGAAAAGCGCTTGGCGGAGGAATACAGGAAAATCAACGAAACCTGTAATAGGCAGCAGGAGAAGGAACGGGCTGCTAAGGAAACGCAGAATCGCGATTCACAGAATCGAGAAGGAAGAAGTGAGGGCTCGAGTAAATCAACATCCTCAAAGGGGGCCATATGATCAAGAGTGGGTCCAGGATAACTGGAATATGGATGATTATGAGTTTGGAGATAAATCTTACAACAGTAAAAGGTCATCCAGCTCAGAAAGCCACCGCACGCCTAAGAGCCCGCGCAGAATGCAATCAGTAGTTCATTCTGTTTGTTCAACGTTCAAGTCAGCCGAGAAACAACCGGCACAGCAGATGGATGAGGTCATGGAATGTAGTCCAGCATCCTCAAATGTCATTGAAGTCCATGGAGACGAGGACATGCGACCGTCGAGACGAAACATCATCTTCGATCTGGAGCGACAACTTACAAGCGCAGAGACGGCGAGTAATGCACCGCCAGAATCAGATTCAGAGAAGGGCGACCAGAAAGGTCAAGCAAGGGTCACCGCTCCGAGGAGACATTCCCTCCAAACCATCGAGCTGGTATACGAAATGAATGATATCATGGAGCAGACGAACGAGATTTGCCGTTCGGTGGGCATCGCGCCGGATAATAAAGAAGAATTCGACAAAGTTTATTGGCTTCTCATGAACTTGCGCCAGGTCATTAACGACTCGGGATACGCGAAGGAATACGAGTATGGCCAATGGGAAGACCTTATCATTACGCAAGAATCGGCGAATCTTCATTATTTCCCAACGAGAGAATGTGGCCTTGTCAGTTTGATTGACCTGAGTCTCTTGGAAACACCATTGGACACTCCCGATCCAACAGGAATGACGCAGTTCCAATACAGAGACATCAAGGAAAGACGACTCCACGTAGCACAATTTGTGTTGCGACATGTGAACCCGGCGTTGAGACTCCTCGCAGGAAGGGCTGCGTTAGGATTGTTGGTCAAACCAGATTCTCCGCCCGATCATCGCGCCACGATTCAGAAGATTTTTGCAGCAAGGCTCGGCCATTACGAATCGCATCACCAGCTGCGAAAGAGCGCCCAAAGAGGTATAGAGATACCGCCAGCACTGACCGCGCAAGTTATAAAGCTGGGAATGCCTGTTAAGAACTTTAACTCCTCGGAAACGGCCAGGAGGCAGCTGAAAGACGTCCAGAGAGCAATGAATTTCGATGAAAGTCTGAGACGTCAGGCGAAGATGCACGCACACCGATGTGCAGAGCGAATCAGGATTACGATGGGAACAAGATTCATCCAGCCATCCGACTTCTTCTATGATTTCATCCAAGAAATCAGCGTAAATAGAGGCAGCTACCGTCCAGAGCTCGCGAGACAGCCGCAGGAAAATGAAATGAAACGAAGAGGACGAAGAAACCAACAGCTGCATTTGGACTATGTCGAATTGTGCAAGAGGTCACGGGATAATCCATACGATGAAGGATTAAAAGCGCGAATGGTTGACGCTCGAGATCATCTGATCCGTATTCAGCGCAGACGTGACCGAAATCGGCACAGTGGTGCTAGCAGCCGGAGCGAAGGAGACGAGCTGCAAGAGAGGGGAATGGAACCTCGAGATCGAACGTCTGATCAGAATGAAAAACAAAGACGTTTCGATCGGAACCGCGACGATGGTTCAAATGATCAGTGATGACCTTTAGGGCATCGCTGATGTGCTAGTTACGGCCATCAGTCGGCAGCACGAGAATGGTAACGAAGGTACAGTATTAGGGCGAAGGAGACATAACGTATTGAATTGTCATACCGTTTGTGTATTGTTGTTTGCAGAACTTTGTTGCAGGGGATCAATGTGATCTTTAATATGGGGAGTTACGGAGGTCATCCGGCCCTCGAAGCAGGAAGAGTAACGGCGTTAACCGGCCTTCCTCATTACATTTAAACGTCACTTCTAGAGTGTAGTTGCGGCCTACCTAGTCGGCACACTCTTAAGGAATGTCAGAAGCCACAAGGGTGAAAAAGAGAAAGAGTTCAAGAAAATAGGGGTAAAAACTTTCAGATGTTGAGGTTACGGCGACAACCGGCCTCAGAAGAGAGGAGTTACGGCGTTAACCGGCCCTCGAACCTGGTAAGGAAAAGAAGAAAGGTGCGCGTCAATTGGCACTAAAAGAAAGGAAAGGATGTGCGACAGAAGAAAATGGTTGAAAAAGATAGATGACCTTTACAAGGGAGGCAAGCAGAATTGCTTGAAAGCCAAAAATCGGCTAAGTTCCTCCATGACCTTTAATATGGAACTTACGAAGGAAAATGGATGACCTTTTGGGATCGTCACTGCCCAAATGAGTCGCACATCGGAAAAGAAAGGATGACCTTTGAGAACTTCACTGCTCAAGAGAGTCATCGAGAAAAAGAGAATGACCTTACCAGGGAGGAAGCATTAAGCTTGTCTTTCAAGACGTCCCTCCATGTCCAAGAGGAAGAATCTCATTTGACAGAAGTCGTACTTTGATACGCAATTATTCCAAAGATGAAGAAGCAGTATTCAGAAGTCGTACTTGATACGCACCTATTCCTAAAGCGGATCTCTCATTGTGATGAAAAAGATTGCTCAATAGAGCGGAATGGACCAAAGTGGATTACGGTTGACAGGACCCAGTGACCTTTACGAGTCGGAGGATCCTAGTCGTTTTGATAATGAATTCTGTTGATATTTTTTACTGTTTTTACTTTTGTTTCGAGATCTCTTTATTCACACATGTAATTGGAATTTGTGATGTTAAAAGGAGATAAAATCTCGATGTTCTTTTATGCGCACAGACGAGCCGTCAAGAATCCCAAGGAATTGGACGTGGATTTTGCTTCGACGGAGCTCAGCCTCCCTCCCAGAGGCATGTGAGCGCAGGCGTACATGCGTACACCCTCGCTTTGGCAGTCTGTTGTGTTTTGTTGCACGCCCGCCTACGTGTGGCGAAAGCATGGTGTTCTGCGCGCACCCGCATCATGTGGCGGCTACGTGCGCATTTTTCACGCTTGTTGCAGTCAGCAATGCGGAGTTGTCCACGAGGAAATTCTATCGAATTTAGTCTTGTCTATAAATTTCTAGCAATCACGCCGTTTCTCGCTTTCCATAGCGTAGGCGCTGTATAGCATTGCCAGATCTGTTTGGCAGGCAGAATTCCGTCAATTCTGTTCCTGCGCGTGAACCTTCATCAGGTCCACGCTCATAGAACCTTACGAAATACGATCCACGTTCCACAAAACAAAGTGGACATTCAACGTTCTTTTGTGGAGCCTTTATCGTAAAATCGCTTTTAGTACGGGAACTCTCTTATCATCTCAGGCGACGATATACCAGCTTCAGTAGTATGTATTTTAGTGATGCATATAAGCGCAACTTCATTAATTTCTGACTCGATTTTTCCCGTGTTTAATTACGGCATCAATCAAAACTGTACAGTAGCCTCAATAGTTTTCACCGGTCAATATTGCGTAATATTTGACAGTGGAAAGTTGACGTACTGGCCAAAATATGCCTTTAATGGTTTTGATTGCGGTAATTACAAAAACATTTTGGCCGGCAGTATCTGTGTTGCTTTATTACAGTACAAGGTAAGCCTCGCGCTCCGCGCTCGGCAAATGTGTATTGGAAAGGTCAAGCTTGAATTTATGGACTGTTACGAGATACAACAGTTGTGTTAACGACAGTAGTCGTGGTAGCGGACAGTGGTGGTAGCTCGGTCACTCAATAACCTACAGATTGCTTGCTGGACAACGGTGGCAGATAGTTCACTCACTTACATACCTACAAATTTTGCTCATTATTCGTGGTAGCTTGGTTACTCACTCACCTACAGATTTTGCTCACGGGACAGTGTTGGTAGCTCGATCACTCACTTACCTATAGATTTTGCTCATGGGTCGTGGTAACTCGGTCGGGACAGTGGTGGTAGCTATTCCACTCACACATCTAGAGTAGAGATTTTGCTCACGAGTCATGGTACCTCAGTCACTCACTCACCTACAGATTTGGTCACGGGACAGTGGTGGTAGCTGGGTTACCTACTCCCCTATAGATTTTGCTAACGTGACAGTGGTGGTAGATAGTTGACTCGCTCATCTAGAGATATTGCTCATGAGGGGTGGTAGCTCGGTTACTTAATCGCCTGCTGATTTTGTTCACGGGACAGTGGTGGTAGCTAGTTCACTCACTCATCTAGAGATTTTGCTTATGAGTCATGGTAGCTCGGTCACCCACTCACGTACAGATTTGGTCACGGGACAGTGGTGGTAGCTGGGTTACCTACTCACCTATAGATTTTGCTAACGTGACAGTGGTGGTAGATAGTTGACTCGCTCATCTAGAGATATTGCTCATGAGGGGTGGTAGCTCGGTTACTTAATCGCCTGCTGATTTTGTTCACGGGACAGTGGTGGTAGCTAGTTCACTCACTCATCTAGAGATTTTGCTTATGAGTCATGGTAGCTCGGTCACTCACTCACGTACAGATTTTCCTCAATGGACAATCGTGGTAGCTCGGTCACTTTCTCACCTACAGATTTTGCTCATAAGTCGTTGTAGCTAGTTCACTCACTCATCTAGAACATTTTCTCATGAGTCGTGGTAGCTCGGTCACTCACTTACCTACAGATTTTGTTCACGGGACAGTCAGTCACTCATTATTATGCTATCGCAAAAATCGACTAGCGTACACTCAACGTACAGTTCAAACTACATTAATGCATGTTGTCCCAGATCCATGGTTACAGTTGTCCTTACTTCAAATGTCATACATACTTAAATTACAGAGTTCTACGCAATGTTGTTGTCAGGCTTCTCAAATACTGTAAGCACTTAAGTAAAACAATACTTTGTCTGGATCGTTCCGAAATCTCAGGAATACTAATTAAGATAAAATTCTCACCCGTCCCCCACGGTGGTTGACATTCTAAGTATGTTAAATGTAAGATGCCGTAAATTTTATCCGCCCCTCACTTCTTGCTATGGTCCTTACGAAATTTCTGGATGACCTCGTATTGTAATCCATGGAGATTCAGGCTTTCCTATACTTAAAACGACTAAGAGAGTTTTCAAACCTGGCAGTTCTAGGGACAATTAAATTCAGCGTAAATACCTATGGAAAATAAGGCTCATTTCCAGACTAAGCTGGACTAAAACTGTCCGTGCGTTGGTTTTTCCATAATAACCCACGAAATTACGCGTTTTGACGGTAAGATTGTATGAATGTATAGACATGTTTATTACAGAATTACATTACATATTACGTAATAAGTACTCACAGACAAGCAACGAATTATGTAACTATTTAGGCAGTTCACAGTTCAGCGTTATTGTTCCAACTTCTCGAAATATTTCTACAAAAACCGCACAATTATTTGTACATCACTCGTATAACAGAATGCCACTGACCAAGATCCTAATAAAAATGATAAAGACAAAGTCCTTAACAAAATGCTGCTGAAAGTGTTGAAATCAGTACAACGTAAAAAAAATTACGGCTAGTCTGAATTGTCGATTTTGCAAGTATTTGGGCATATCGCCAGAAGATAACATATGTAGAAGTATAATAGCGTTAAAGCCGAAGGAAACAATAAAATAAATATGTTAGTAGATATTTCAAGCACAAGCGCTTTCAAACTTATTTGGTTTCTTTAAATCGAATACTGAGAAAAAAACGTTTCCAGGGTTATAACCAGAATTTCCCTGGAAACTAATAAGAGACCAGTTGTGGTTATTTCAAGTAGAAACGGACTATTGTACTCGTACCATTTTTTCAGCGGGCATCACGCTGGATGAAGCAATCGGCACCCGCCAACAGACTCCTGTGAAATGTGCATCGATGTGCAGATGATACAGGCGTCGGCGGCCGGGTTCAGATTAATTATTAACACAGACACCGTTAATTTCCGGAAGAGATGGTGTACTAATATTCTTGAGAAAAATGACCAAATCTTACAGTCGAAAGGAAAGCACGCATTAAGCACTTGATAATCTCGCTGACATGGCCGATATTATAACTGCGTACTTGATGGGATTTTCGTGTCTGCGGTTATGTCATTAATATTCTTATAACCGCAAACACGAATATCCCATCAGGTTTTAGGACGCCGCCAATTACCCTCTTCCAGACTCGAGCAGTGTTAAAACTGAAACCACTTAGCGTTGATTATATTAGCGTTAATTGTAAGCCCGCCGGACAGATAGAATCTGTGACTATTGAACTGTGCACCTGCACAGCATTTCCGCGCCGGCATTTCCACAATAAACACTCCACTGCCGCAACACTCCGCCACCCTATGGATTCCCCTATGGTCGCGCTGTGCACGGAAGCGCAACTGCAGGAGACTGTCCGCACTGGTGACCTTTGCGAATATATTTGGCGGAAACGCCGGTGGCAGTCACCGAGTGGATCGCTGCGGTCGGAATGCCGAGCAGAACAATCCCTTTTATGAACTTCCGGGGTTTTAGTAATGAAATTTCGAAAACACATATTATGAAAAAAATATAAAAACACCACAATTGTTTATAAGGAAAATTGTAATAATAAAACTTTTTGTGAATGAATAAAATCGGGCTACTCGCCCCGTTGGCACGGTCGACGCATTCCGTAGGCGATGCTGCGCCGGATGCCCGGGCTGGGCAGCTGGTAACCGGCGTTCCTGGTGCGCCGGAAGTGCGCCAGAAAATCTGCTCTTAAATGGTATATTTATTTACTGTAAATGTTATATTTATTTACTCGTAAACTTGTGCTTTTCTGATAGCGCAAGCTGTGCAGAACTGTATACGTAGCAGAAACCGTTTGCGGTACGGGGAACATCATTCGTTCACTGGAAGAATCAAATCTAGAGTAGCAGTCGGATGGAAAAATTATTCAAACAATTCAACTTGAATAAAATTACAAAATTAGTGCAGTTTCAACTGTTGTGCGTAGGTTTGTGCGGTGCAGCTTGTCGAAGCAACGGAAAGCAACTGCGAGCATAAGTATTAAAATAACGATGATAAAGTCATTTCCGGCTGGGTCAAGATGAATGATCCACGGGACAAAAGAAGCCATACAATTTGGAAATGCTATAATCACTATTAAGTACAGAAATCCACATTGCATATTTAATAAAGCGAGGTACGGCAGTCCGGGAACTTCATTACGAAACGTCTCTGCTCATTGGAATGATGCTAAAGACGACTAATAAATAATGTTAATAAATGGGTAGAATTATTAATATTGCACCTGTTAAACATAAATAAATCAGGGAGAAAAAATAAATTAAGCCTATGACGGCAAGAGTATTTTATCTGAGGTATATAAAATAACTGGCAAGTACAAAAATACAGATAAAATTGATCGCAATCTGTAGTCTGTCAGCACAATTACCCTTTATTAAATAAAAAATCTCCATTACTCACCAGACTTCTGGAAAAATTTGGTGAAACAGATGTATTCTGGCTAAGAAACACCTTTCAGTTAGAAACCGTTAAACGATGGTCTTTAAAAATTGTTAATATAGTATGCGGTACAAATTCAGCAAAACAGATTGGCAATATTAGATAATTATTATGTTAATCAATATTCAGTAATTGATTAATTACTGTATTTTAGTAATAAAATAGAACAATCTTGCCAAAGAATCATTCAAATACTTGCAGTGCAAACTTCGATGCGACTAGAGAGGTGGCTCCGTCATGGCTGATCGCGCTATGGAGCTGGACGAATCCGTCGAATGCCAGCAGCAGACTCTTTTGTCCCAATTAACCCGAATTTTGGCATGAAGGTGCAAAAGCGCCTGCAGCTGGGTGGCGATGGATATTACCGTTATAACAAACAATTCCAATCTACGCGCGAAGAGCGGCGGAAAACACCAAATAGCTAATGCTGCGTACAAGGAACTGTGGATGAGTGAGCCGCAACAGCGCATTCAAATAACCGGAAGTCTCCTATGGTCAGAATCGGACTCTAGTACTACAACGGTCGTTCCATAACAAGCACGGCAATCGGATCCAGTTTAACAAGCCTTGAATTGTGATTTAAGGTCAACGACTCGAGATTAAAGCGGTGATAGAGAGATTTAGCGGAGATGAATTAAAGCAGCGCTAGGCACCGAACAGATATTCTGTATATATCGACCTTTGTAACTGCACTACCAACCTATGGTGCCACTTACATAATTCCGAGCCGGTATTTACTACACTATCATCAAGAGCCGCCGTGTACCGAAAATCCCCTTTGCTTTAAATCATTTAACGTGCACAGCCCGTATAACAATAATTACACTATATTATGCACTTCCGCCGGAAGCGCATGTACCATGCCCACCTGACTGCCGCCAGCGTAGGGCAACAGCTTTCTCAGTTATTGTGCCGGTTATCCTATTGAGCGGCAGTGTGTCGCCGCTCAATAATTTTTAGGCAGCTTAGAATTTACTGGCTGTAGTTCTAATTTTGAAAGCACTTTACAATTGAAAGCTAATATGGGTTATAGAGTGTTGTACCTTCGTCACATGTACAAGCTTGTCGAGAAATTATGAGCGCATGAAAACAGCGAAGAATGCACATTAATGTGCATTCCACTGCACCAACATATCCCGGCTCGTCACGCCACATTGTTTGCGCGTTATATGAATCAGGCATGGCTAACGCACGTCAAATATTCATATACTTCGTAAATCGTAGGCATATTTATTATATTTTCTTTGCTGATTTACGTGTGAAATACTTCCTTCACAAGTTGAATTA
Source organism: Paramacrobiotus metropolitanus (assembly GCF_019649055.1). Lineage (NCBI taxonomy): Eukaryota > Metazoa > Tardigrada > Eutardigrada > Parachela > Macrobiotidae > Paramacrobiotus > Paramacrobiotus metropolitanus. Next base: position 114,374 of record NW_026570459.1, on the reverse strand, counting down.
AAAATAAATTATTAAGCCATTAATAATTATTATCGCGATAACTGTAGATCTGAAAGCAGCGGCAAATCCGCGCACCGTCCGATTCGGCAGATAGGAAGGCGCACGCATCGGCCGCTGGCTTCCGACTGAGTCCGTTCATCCGGACTGGAACATCCCGTCCAGGTTATGCAATTAAGGACGGTGCCAACTTCTCAGCAGAAACACACAAAATAAAAAATACGGAATACAACGAACTGGGCGTGCATAATGCCGCAACAGCACGTTAAGCAGCCGGAAGTGTATACTGTTATCGACTGGAACACTTCGTTACACGCACCCAGTCTGATCAGTTCTGATGCGCCGGCGATTATTTACAACTAATGCATCTCTCGCAGTTTTCAAGCTGATTAAATTAGCGCTAAGCCAGTCGAGTTTTTTATGGTGCACAGATAAACTACAGAGTACCGTACAGATCGGCATATTGGTATCTGTATATAGGGCGTTCAGCGAAATTAGATTTGTACTTCACTACGCAGTAGTTTAATTGAAGCCAATCTTTACTAAAATAACAAAGGCAGCGCTCTTCACAAAATCCTGGTAAAACCATTGAAAACCATAAAACGTCAAAATAAATGCTTACGACTAGACTGAATCTTGCCGTTATTGCCAGTATTCGGTAACATCACTCGATGATTACATAAGAAGTTTAATTGCGCTACAAAACCTAAGGAAACTTTAGAGAAATATAGTAAAATGATGCTCTTAAAGCATCTCAACTGGAGTTGCTTATACAGCGCTTCCAGGGAGCAATCGACTGTTCAGGTTGGAAAAGGATGTAAGGTCACGAAACAGCTATGATTACGAATAAAAAATTCGAGAAACACCAATTCACTGTGCGGCCAGATCCCAGGCCTAAATTTATTAGTACGTACCGTACGAACGGACGAAAGTCCAGGACTAAAATCAGGTTGAGAAACAGAATGGGCATCTTCCGAATAACTGTGTCTAGTCGTGCTAAGCTCATGGTGAGCTGGTCAGAACAGGTAGTCACACATGGTGAACCGCTTAGACAACATTCACACGCTTTAATATTACATATTTTAATTGTGCAAACGCTTTCAAAATTATTTATGGTTTACTGAAAATGATGGAAAGCAATTAATTATGATGTGCACATACAGTCTGTACTGAGAAGAAATAACCGTTACAATAATGGCTTGTATTAATTATGAATTTCGTTGAAGACTAATAAGAGATCAATTCTGATTATTTAAAGTACAAATGCACTCTAGTGCTCTTACCTTATTATTTTTAAGCGGGCATCACGCTGGATGAAGCCATCTGCACCCGGCCTCTGACGGATGCGTTATGTGCATTGATGTGCAGATGACACAAGCGTCAGTGGTCGGGTTCATCACGTATGCTGCAGAGACACCGTTATTCCCGAGATGATTTACTGATATTGTTTGTTGTTTGTTTGTTTAATCAGCTTAACGTCTACAACAATCAGGACTGAGTAAATATTACTGAGTAAATGCCCAAATCTTACAACGGAAAGGAAAACACTCATTGAACAGTTTGTAATCTGCTCACATGGCTTATTACAGATTTACAACTGCGTGCTTTGCACAACTGCCATTACAATTTTTATAATTACAGACGCGTAAATCTGATCAACGTTTAGGACGCCGTTGATTATCCTTTTCAGATTCGAGCAGCGTTAAAACTGAAACACTTTAACGCTGATTATATCAGCGTTAATTGTCAGCCCGCCGGACAGATAGAATCTGTGGCTACGGAACTTTACACCTGCACTGCACTTCCGAAATAAAGTCTCCCCGCCGTTATATCTGTACATCGCCACCCTGTGGATGCCCTATGGTCGCGCTGTGTACGGAAGCGCAGCTGCAGTAGACTGTCTTGGTGACCTTTGCGAATAAATGCCAGAAACGCCGGGTAGCAGCCACCAGGTGGATCGCTGCGGTCACAATGCCGAGCAGAACAATCCGTCTAATGGACTTCCAGGATTTCAATATGGATATTAAAACGATGCTCTTAAAGCATCTCAACTGGAGTTGCTTATACAGCGCTTCCAGGGAGCAATCGACTGTTCAGGTTGGAAAAGGATGCAAGGTCACGAAGAATCTATGATTACAATTACCAGAATCGAGAAACACCAGTTTACTGTGCGGCCAGATCCAGGCCTAACTTTATTATTACGTCCCGTACGAACGGACGAAAGTCCAAAACTAAAATCAGGTTTAGAAACAGAATGGGCACCTTCCGATAAATGTGTCTAGTCATGCTATTCGCATGGTGAGCTGGTCAGAACAGGTAGCCACACATGGTGAACCGCTTAGACAACATTCATACGCTTTAATATTTTGAAAATATGCATATACTTTGTAGTATGAAAATTCACAAAAACACTACAGTCAATATTAAGAAAAATTTTAATAATAAAAGAGTACTTGGAAAAAAATAATAAGTGTAGTGCAATCTGTGAAATTTAAGAGTGTGAAATATAACTGTGAAATAAATCTGTGACATAAAACTAATGAATATCAAGAAAACAATGATGTGTGCTTGACTAAAAACCAACTGACGATAAATGATCCACACTACAAGGCGGAAACTCGAATTTTCTGTTGAGGTTTTATCGTAAAGTCCTTTTCAAACGGAGCTGTCTCCTCGGTAAGCCGACGGCTGGTTATACGAGTACAAAAACTACATTTTAATGATTATATATTAATAAAGACATCTGTAGATTGAATTCCAACCGGATGCGCTACGTTATGCATAGCCACGGTCACACGTCTGGATAGCTGGTATACGTCCGATTTATGCAATTTATGTAAGTACGTGCACTGCAAATTTGTGTACGTAATCAAACGTGAAATTGAAACTTCGTGATTACTGAGCGGTCAGTTCTTCTAATCGTAATTATACTCGTACCGAGTAGGTGACTTCCGCTTATCAGTATAATAGCTTCGCACAGTGTCGCGTTCTTGTCGTTCTACCGAAGTGCCGCGCTGAACTGGAAGTCCATTGAATACCATAATTAAAAGCCCAGTTTTACGCACATTTTCACGCATGTCGCTTTATATCGATAATTAAAGAGAGTTATTAGCTTATTTATTAAAATCAAAGATCAAAGAACAGTAGGCGGTAAGCGTTTGCCACTAATTAATGGAAACTATTAAACAGAAATTAGGGTAATGTAAATGGAAACTAAACACGTGCAGAAAGTAATTGAGGTAACAAAATTTCTTCAGCAGAAGTGATATTGAAATTACCGAAATAAATTCAACAGCATAATCCTAGTTAAGTTACAAAATAACAAAACCAATTCGATCAACAAATGCTGATAAATTTAGTAAAATCCACATAAAAAACTAAATCGAAACCGTTGCCATTGCTTAATTATGCAGTATTGCAAATGGGATTAATCAAATGAGCGCATGTGGTTAGATTCCAATATTAGTAAAAAAAACACCGTCATTATAATGAAGTAAAGTATTTTAATTGTTAAACGTTTGCAGTTATTTAGATTATTAATAAAAGCAAACCTTTTACATATTGTGCAAACTTTATGTTCATTAGAATGTTCTCTGCAGTGCGACGAACATGTCAATTACGAAGAACAGCTGAATTTAAAATGTGAATTATGCAAACAAACCTAGTAGCAGTTAATACTTACATTACATTACAAATATGAATATTTTTTTTTCGTGGTTTCCTTCGTGTTCAACAACGACGATTATACTATGGTTACAAATTCCCAAAGCAAAAGTAATATGAATGCACTTTCGAGGATTGTGCCAGTGTTTCGGCTGATTACGCTGGACGCAGCAATCTGAAACCTGCAGCCGTTGTGTGTAATTTCCGGTAGGTATGAAGATGCAAACATCGACGGCAGGCTTCCGACTGAATCCGTTAATATACCCGGAAGGGAACATCTTCTCGAGATATGCAATTAAGGAAAGCTGCCAGCGTCTCAGCGGAAAACCGAAAATAGGTAGTCATACATTTTATTATGTTAACTGCCCAGAGCCTGGAGGTAGTTCGTCTGGCTTTAAGATTGTATGCCAAATGTTGAAAATTTTTTAAGCTAACCAACAACTTGACTGACCACTTCGCAACGCCTGCGATAGCACACCCGCTTAATCCCCGTTAATCATGCTGAAACTGCTATTATTGCACTGCGTCGTCTGTCCTTATATTGCGGCCGGTTCAGTGCACGAACACCCCAATCTGATCAGTTTTTTTAGCGCGTTGGCAGTAATATTACGAATACTATATGTCTCCAGCATTGATCAAGCTCGATTAAATCAGCGCTATTAAAGCCAGTCGAATTTTGGATTGTACATAAATTCTAACTACCGGTACCGGCATAGCGAGAGCGGTATTTGCTGTACTTGGACGTTTTTTGTATTCCGGACATTTTCCAAATATGGATTCGTGTACCGAACGCCAGAGGCACGGTATTCTCCGCGTTGTTCTACATGAAAAGAACTGGTCAAAAATTGAGGACGTAATAATTTGTGTTCCTATACCAGCTTGCACGCAAAATTAATAAAAAATTATACAGTTTTCTTATGCAGAAAAAAGCCTAGAATATAGTGCTTCTGGTGGCCGGTACGCGAATCCATTTTGCGACAAAAATACTATCCATTTTCTTGTAAATAAATCGGAACAACCGCTCAAATAATTTCCGTACGTCAGTTTCTCCCAACGCACGAGGATACTGGCTGATACCAGTCACTTTCCAGCTTTTCCTAGGTTTTCTAATAGTTTTTGTTTTATAGTATTTTCCTATGTTTTTATAGTAATTTCCGCCGGCACTATTTGCGCTCGTTTGTTGTTGTAATTAGCGCGCAATTGAATACGTTTACTTTGTAAACACCGACGTGAGAATCGTTTATGCGCATCAACATCCAGTCGCTGAGATAATGTGCCGAATTAGAATGGACTACATATACTTCGAAGTACACAAGCTTGCAATTGAGTGCATTAACTCCTCTACCAAAATTTGAGATTTTTCATCCGCTCTTTTCAAAACTGTTCTATAAAAACGATACAAATATTTGTGCTTCGATAGTTGAAGTGAATATCACTGACCTGCTTGTACATGTACATGTATATCCGAAAAGAAATAAAAAGACAACAGTCCTGAATAAAATGTTGCTGAAAGTATTGAATTCTATACTTTTAGCAGCACGTTATTCCGGGCATTTCGAAGTCCGTAAAAGTGAAACAGCAGAATTATTACGATTACGAGCAGACTGAATTGCCGATACTTCGAAGTATTGCCAGTACAAATGTATTCGTAAAAGCACGAGATAAGATTAAAAATCACTGTGGAAAAAGTAAAATAAGATTAGAACCAACTGTACCAAGGAAACTTTAATAGAAAATTAGATATTTCAGTTTGTGAAATGCTTTCAAATTACTGTGAACTGTTGAAAAGGATTGGTAAGTGAAAGCGATCAGATATACTTACTGAGAGGAAAAACCGTTTGCAATACGGGAAATTACTATTAAATCGAGGAAAATCTTTGAAGTCGCATACATTCTTTGGTCTAATATTGTTTTACAAAGGCAGTCCTTATCACTTGCAACGGACGGTATATCCATTACCAAAGCGTGACTGAAGGGAAATGGCCCGGTACATAGCGTCAAGAATTTTTAGTGTATGTATCCCATTCTTGACGCTATGTACCGGGCCATTTCCCTTAAAAGGTCACGGTCATTTGGCAAGCCGTACTCCCATTTACGCCAGTTCATTGACCGGCTTTTGAAAATATTATTATGCAGCGACTGGAAAAGCCGCACGCCGCTGGCAACCGCCGTTTTACATAAAACTGAACTGCAAGTACCACTATTTACTTCTTCTGCAGTCTAATGCAACAACAGTCCAGCCGCTAAATTGTTTGGACCTTGGAAGTTCATCAGCTGATCCTATCAGCACTCAGCCTGCCGTGTCGATCTTCGGATATTTTGCCCTTCTTGTTTGTGTCTTGTCACTTATATTAGTTATATGTGCAAATCTGTATGCACATAACTACTTGTAATAAGGTTTTATTAATTATCATGTTACTTAGGGAAAAGGCGGGTGAAAAAGGTAACGTTGCCAATAATTTTCATTTTCAGGCAAGTGTTTTTTGTGAGCACTGTTCCTATATAATACTGTATATACACTGCAGTCTGCATTATAGGCATACATATACACAAATTTATATATGCTTATACATTGTACAACGCCAAAATTCGATGCGCATACTGTATGACAGTATGGGTGATATGCATATAGAAAAGTCACAGTCTCTGATTTCATTTATAATGTAATTATATATACTTCAGTATAAGGTCTAAAACTTTATGGTGAACTTTATACCACTTTATTATCACCTTCACACCACCGTTGCCTCCCATTACCAACTTTAATTACCAACTCTTGCTCTTAACGATGCGACAACATTGTCGTGTTTATGCATCACTTTTATATAAACTCCAAACTTTTAGCCAGTAATGAAAATATATTCTAGAAACTGAAATATTGTCAACTAAAACTAATACTGCAGGACTTAACTCATTAAAATTCATCAGCAGAATTCTCGTAAAAGCATCATGTAATATTGTAGATTCCATACATATAAAATCACTGAAGTCGGATAAAACTCCAAAATATTGCCGTAAATTACACGGTATGACAAATATTACAAGTATTTCGATATCATTAAATGAGCCTTAACCGTAACGTCATCAGTTAGAATTGTATTACAAACAAACCAACGTTTTTCCGACAACGACTATCGTTGGAGATTCAGCGTGGAAACGCAGCATCTATATCCTTGGCACGATGGACGGAGTGGATAGTTTAAATGAAGTTTTGCTATTGTGATTAATATAGTGCGTTACTTTCTTTACTACCAGAACGGTGCAATGATTATTAATAAAGGCAACTAATAAACAAACCATTATTCCGATGAAATAAAAATGCATTCTAATTGTTCAAGACGTTTGTAACTAGAAACAGCTTAAACAATAGAAAGCAATCTGAAGACTACGAATGCGGTTCCGAATACGAATCCCCGCCTCTTTTGCATACGTCATAGCCCTATTCGTTTCGTAAACCTTCCGTAAAGCACGAAATTCAAGCTTTGAATCGTAGCGTGTCTCCGGATAGCTGTCGATTCTGCCTGTCTTGATGGAATTCCGTTTGCTTTGGATTTTAAGTAGAGAAAACATTCCTCTTTTTTATGAGCTAAAAAAGTTTTTGAATACTCTTTTCACAATTTAAAAACAAATTTTTGATTGACATAAGGTATCGCGATTGAAATTACGTTAAAAAATGCAACTTGTACGAGTCGTACAGGCGTATGCATCGAGCTCTACCGACCAATAGGAAAATTCTAAAAGCAGTTGGATCGAGTGCAGCTAGTTAGCTGGCAGTCGCCGACTTGGGCGGTTGAGCGCTTCCGGTCTGAAGCAGTTTTTGCCTGACCACTTCGGCCGTGCTACGTTTCGGGCACTTGTTATCACTTCGGTAACATACAATTCGCCTTGCTCACTTCGGTACGCCCTCTTTTCGGCCACGGTTATTTTGGCTACTTGACATTTTAGCTTTTATTTTCCTTGTGTCAAGTTGTTACTTAGTGTTTGTTGTAAATTGTAAGCTGCTTACTTACAATTTACAAGAAAACCCGGGTCCACGAGGTCGCCACAACAATACGGACCATACATGCACAGCTTGACCTGAGACTTTCTAGTTTTTTTAAAAGAGAAACTATTTGTTTTTCTCAGTTTTTTTTAGGTATCTTTGGTTTCTTAGATCATACGTTTTGGTTTTCTTCTGTTACATTAATTTTGAATATTATTATGAGAGGCTAATGGTGAGCTGAAGCTGCAGGTGAACGTGGCGTAATCTGTGTTCTGTTCCAACAAAGTTTGTTTCTTTTTCTGAATGTGAACTGATAAATGATCTGTTATCAAGTAGACACAACGCAACGCAACGCGTCATTACGCAACCATATATACGCTTAGGTTATTAGATAACAGCTTTATTTCTTGCCTACTTTCCTAATAAAGTAAGTATTGATCAAATTTATAGAAACAGATAAAAGTTGGCAACAATGCATCGACGCATTCTTTTAATCTTCTTTGTAAATGCAAGTTTGCAAATTTTTTAATTATTGATAATAATTAACACTGGTGGAATTTTGCCTGAATATACATAATGTGGTCGAATGTGAGTGGTGGCCGAATAAGCGTAACCGAAGTGTAAATGGCCGAAATCATCGGTACCAAACCGTTTCGACATCTGTTTCTGTCCGAATGTATTGTCAGATCTCGGATGCGGTTACGAACACCATTTCAATCCGTGTTCGTATTCGGTTCCGTATTCGTAGTGTTTAGATTACTTTCTAATTATCAGAAAACCAAACAATTTATCAGAAAACATCACAACGACAAATTCACTTCACTCACGATTTAGGGCAATTATGTACGAGTATATTAAGGACAAATTCATATAAAATATATATTCAAAAATTTTATAATTTACATAACTAGTTGATAATTTAGATCGATATTTGCCATGCATCAGCCACGCTAAATGCCCAAATACGTGTAGATCGTAATTAGTATGGCGTGGTGTTCGTAAAGTTCACCATTACTTCCGGTTGGCCTTGGCTGTCGCCTACGTAACGTGGCGAGGAAAAGGCACGCTTTACGACGAAAGCTCCACAGAGCATTGAACACTGTCATTATTCTGTGGCGCCTACATCGTAAAATTCCTTTTTAATTAGCAGGAACTCTCATCCGTTACGCCTACCGCATCGTAGGTTATAACAGCCATACTGAAGATAATGCCGAAACCCGGCGAAAAGGCTGAAGTTGTAAGCCGCAACAGCGAGTCTATGTAGCAACGCGGGATTATATTCCAGAAATACGAGTATATGTTGCCGCGTAGTCAACTAATGAAGATGGCCGGAATAAATATATAAATACTGCCGCCAGCCGGAAATGTCGGGGAGCAATGCTCTTTTACCGAATCTGATCGGTTTAAGCGCGCCGTCAGTTGTGTTTCATATGTATCTCCAGCATTAATCGACCTGATGCAATCGACGCTAAGCCAATCGAATAATTTGATTTTCCGTGGGTTTGTTGCACTTTAGACGAATTTACAGTGTGATGCAGTTTCGCGTCGGCTTTTGGAAAATATTAACCGCCACTTCATGGCGGCAGCGCTATCCTACGTAAGAGACTTTAAGGAACATGACTGAATATGTAACAGAAATAATAATCAACCAGCTCCAGTAGAATCTTTATCATTTATTCATTTATTTTACGTCTCAGCATAACAACGCCGGATCCCATAACTACATTAACCGATAAAATCAGTAATGCCAACTAAATGCACGGTGGATCTATTGTCTAATAAAAAACAGTGGAACTATCTAGAATGATATTTCGGCGGCTCGCTCATTTACGTGATCCTTTTACGTTTTAGGAAGTTTAACCGCTGTTTTGCAATTAGCTTCTTGAGCTTGATTTTCGCTGGAGTGGCAGGAAATTGCGTAAACAAGTTATACAATTTATGGGCAGTTTGCGATTAAGTAGTAACATTTACAAAGACAAGAAAGGTAAAAAAACGCCGAATCGGCGCTACACATTTCGCATAAAAAATGGCCCGATAATTATATGATACCACTTTCGTGTTGACAGCTAACCGTTGGAGCGTTAGGTTCGCACAAAACCTTATCTAACGGAATGTGAATCAATAAAAAATTTCATTTGGGTTGCTTGCGATCTTTCCACGGTCGACTGGTTAGCGGGTAAGCGGCGTTACAGGGATGGCCGGACGTGCGCCATGAAATGTAGTTCATGTACTATGACTTCCGGTCGGCTGACTTTCGGACACGTGACGCGAACGGTGAAAAGGACAGCCTTACGTGGCACCTTCCACAAAACAGGGAGACCAATTCCACAGTTTTGCGGAGGATACATCGTAACATCTGTTTTAGTAGGAGCTCTCGTCCGGTACGTATGCAGATGGCAAAGGCATATTGGCGTTGTTTCTCGGAAGATACTTAATGCAAAAAGCAAAGAAAGCGAATGACACCGATTAAAGGACAACACTGACCTAAGTTACCGGCAGTCTGGCCACGATGAAGCAACGCGGGATTATCAGGAAATGTTTCCGGGAGCATAATCAACGAATGGACACAGCAGGCTTGTACAAACTGCAGCCAGCCCGAAAGTGCATACAAGGAAAAAACACGCTTAACAGTTAACAGTCGTCACTCGTCAGTAATCTCGCTCAAATTGTCCGTTATTGTTATTACTACATTGCATATGTAGTTTACGCTTTGTCGTTTCGAACTTTCGGTAGACACACAAGTACCTCAGTCTGATCAGTTTTTGCCCGCCATCAGTCGGGCTACATACGCATCTTCAGCACTGATCAAGCTGTTGAAATCAGCTCTCAGCCAATCCAATTTGATTAATTTTCGGTAATTGTGCTTTATATGTACTGTATCTGTACATTAGCAGTTCCGAGTCGGCATTGGGAAAAAAATTCAAAATGTCACCGCCGCTGGATAACAGTAGCGGTATGTACGAGAATCTAGAGAACATGCTGACTCTAACTTTACTTGGAACTTAAATTTTTGATTTCGGTATGTTGTTGACTTTCGTTAATTAGTTACGTATTTCAGTATTTTATAAAATAAACATAAGCAGCTGTTTATAAATTTATTTATATAAATTTCTCACATTTTTATACTTTTATAAAAAATACAAATTAATAAAATTATAATATTGTTGCAATATACGCCTAGCTATTGACTGTTTTATTGCGCCAGGAATGAGAAAACTTGCTGAAGGAGTGGCTAAGGATGACCTTTTATTATTTTATTAAATAGGCTAATTAGTGCAGCAGAGCAATTAACTGACACCAGCACGTATAGCCCTGCCCGAGCGGGAAATTTTGTGCTTATATCGCTCGTGATTTTTTAAGTTTTCTAGAATCATTTCCAACTCGCTCGTACTGCTTAATCTAGGGTTGTTGATACCAGCCATTACCAGGCACTTGAGCGTTTCTACGGTATTGGTATTTTGGTATACCAGTTTATACCACTGGTATACCAGTTAATACCACTGATATTACCAATAATACCTGGTATTCTATATATGCTATGGTATTTGACTTTTTTTGTTGAAATTAGCGTAGGTACAAGCTTTAACATGAAAAAACGGTTAACTAATCCTTTCCGCTATCGAACAAATCGCAGAGTATTTAAAACGCGGTCGCTTATTTGATAATTTCCTCCCCTGCGGGCAAGATCCAGTGTTCTTAATGCGGGTCGACCACAACTAGTGAATTAGACACTTAGACTGATCGTCCGTTTAATCGGACTCGTTGTTCTGGCTTGCTCGAATACCTGGACTTACAGCTAGATTTATTAAAGGAGCTCTTAATGATATCAAACGGGCAGTTTTGCTTGACATATAAATTCTGACTGATATTGATGCGGATGTAGAATTTTCTCTGCAGTATACGAGAAACGTGTGAACACGAATTTCTAGTACAACGTGAATTAAAAAATTTGATTTCCATCATCTTATGAAGGGATTATTCAAATAAAATTAGTCTAGTAACACTTACTATAATTGCATCACAAATACGCGTAATAATGCTATTTCGAAGAATGTGCCAGTGTCGCGGCTGAATATGCCGGATGCAGCAGTCTGAAACCAGCGGCAGATGTCTGCAATTTCCGGTAGGTACGAGGTCGCAAACATCGGCGGCTGGCTTCCGACTGGAATAAAACATATCTACGAGATATGTAATCAGGGAAAGTGTAGCTTTTATTTCATAAAATCAAACGAAAAAAGTACAAAATTGTCTAAACTAATCAAAAACTTGACTGAACGGTTGGAAACGTTTGGGTTAAACCCTCCGCTTAAGCGATTTGGCCCGATACATAGTACCAATTCGGGTACATACACGGGAACTTTCGCTGCCGCGCACCCCTAAACACTTTTTTGCATTGCTTTATGGCATTTTGTAGCCAATGGATCTGTATACTTATTACTTACTTAGGCAGAAAAACCGTTTGTGCGCGCAACATCCGGTTCGGGAGTTATTAATGAAATAAAATTCCAAAAGTTTAAACGCGCGGAGGTGCAGCAAAAGCCTCATTATGAACCGATGCTCTTCATATTTTACACGAAAACACACATTACTATGAAGATCGTTTTGGTACCGAACCAGCATTCTACCATTTTTTTCAAATTTTAAAATGAATTTCAAAAATAGTGAGTCTGTACAATAATCAAGTAAGGACGTCGATTATAGTAATTCAATTTTCTAACTTCCGGATGACTGCCGGAATTTTCTGAAATTTTATTTTCATTATTTTTCAAACGTAGAAATGCTGAAACACACAGGTAATGCAACAATTGCCCCAGTTGCTACTAAGCTAATAATGTCGATAAATGAGAAATACAATGATTATCTGTAGAAATGTACCCGTAGTTGTATTCTAGTTACATCAGCTCAGTACTGAATGGTTTTTGAAGATTTTTAAAAATTTTTCGGGGTTACAGTATTTTTTCCAAGAGCGTCCTAATCTATTCTGCCGCGTGCCTGATTTTTCAAACAAATTTTTAAGGTTAACGTACGAATATTGAATTACTTCTCCATTCCCAAAATTATTAAGATGTAATAATGTATACATCTTAAGGCAAGGTAGGCATCGCGCATTCGCGCTCGGCACATGTGTACTGAAAAGGTTACGTAATGGTTCAATGAAGCGTGCACATTAATGATGTTGACCTTAGCGGCAGCCAAACTACTTCCGGCCGCTAACGCATTCCCCAAAGTGCTAGTGACCACAAATATCCGATTAAGCGCTAATGACCACTGCAGCTGAACCATTTGTGCCGCTTTTTTTGCAATGGCACCTGCTGTCACACCCAGAAAAGTGTAAGCGCGGACATTGCGGGCAGTATACAAGCGCCAGAAATGTAATGTTAAACTTCAAAAATAACGTGCAGTCTCATAAATGAGTATAATAAAAGGCTTGGGAAGAAACATCGATAGCATCGTTTATATTCGATATTCTGTCTGTAGTAGTGGACAAAAACATGGAAACGGGATTTTACAGTTTTTAATTTTTTGCTGGCCAGGGGTCAGTTTCTTGACCACTTCCATCCTGTTTTAAAGTACCTTTTTTGTGCTATTTATAAAGTTATTGCTTTTCACGTAATTCCTGTTTGCCTCATCATTGACAGAATTAAACGCTTGTGTGCAGTAGACGGTCCATTGGCATTAGTGTTGGCAAACGACATAGTCACCACTCACCACCGCTGACCTATGGTCTGCACAAGCCCCCAAAAAATTCCCTTTCTTTACTGAAATTTTCCATAGGGTAATCCCGATTTTCAAGCTCGGACACCTTCGGGTACCGCCCGCTGGAGGCTTAATTAAGTGTTGAAAAATTATTGCAAAGCATAAGCAAAGCAAAGCATAAGAAAAATTATTGCAATGCATAATAGGCGTGAAGACTAAAGCGTACCTACTGTAACCATGGATATCATTGTGTCTGTAAGGAAGCAACAACAACAACAACAACACAAGTAAGGTTTCGAAATAACTAGCCGAATAAAGCAGTCGCAAAGTACGGCTGTTTTTTAATATACTCGTAAGAAACCATGATAAACTATACATACAATTTTACCATTCGAAAATGATTAGCTTTGTTTTTTTATAGATCGAGTAGTGAGTTTGAGTAAAGTGTGGTCTTAGACAAGTCCATATTTACCAAACCTTCTTATCATGAATCTTGATTTTTTTATACGTTATAAGGAACTAGCAGACCCCGCGTAAATTACGCCGAATAAATAATGCGATGGGCAAATCACAACCCAGTGCGAAAATTAAAACTCATTACTGCAAGTATAGGACTTACGGCTACGGGTAAGCTTCATGAAGGAAGCTTAGAATTCTGTTATATTATCACAATCCACAGTTGACGATGGAATTTTCTAGAAGATTTGCATTTCACTTTAATTGACTGCAAATATGACATTGGACCTGAAATGCAAATTTTTCCCCGAAAGCGGAGAAATGGATAAAGATGCCAAAAGGGTGGTGGTGGTCGAGACGTTGGAAATTTTCGGTTTTGTAACACTTGAACGACGCCTTATAAGGATGTTGGGACGCCCATTCACCCATAGTATGGTATGCTAAAGCATGGTTAGGTTCAGATGACTATAATATCAGGCTAACTACCAAAGCCAATTCAGCCTCTCGGATCAATGTTATTTTAATAATTTTTCACTGTGACTCGTGCGTCCGGCGGCCGCACCTTCCGAAAACGTCTATTGGGTAATTGGAACACTAGCGTTGCATGGAATTTTATTCCCTGCCCATCACATAAGCAAAAGCGACCAAGAAATTTTGGAAATTGTACTGAAGTAGTTTTGCTAGCTGTTGCGATATCGGACAGCTGGACTAAGAAATTAGACCAGGCGGCTTTTTTCTGGTTCCATACTGCCGAATCTTTCGTTAAACCCGTGAAAGTTTCTAACTGCTGAAATTTTAATTCTGATTTAGAAAGCGAGCCATTAAGAAACTTCTGGAAAATATTGTAATTTTGTTGGCTTCGGATGAAGGTATGGAAATTTCTGCAGTGTTGTATTTAAAAGCATTTTTAATGGTTTGAAGCTTCATACATAAAGCGTTTTTTACTGGTTTTAAGCTCATACCTAAGAAACTTAGTAATTACTAATAAAATCTAATATTTACTATTCGTGTTAGATTTCCACAGAAAACGAATAACCAATATACTTCTATGCAATCTTTGTTTTCACACAGCGGTAAATATAAAGACCATTACTTGAAGACCATTTTAGTAGTACGCAGAAAATCTTGTACATCGAGTAGTGCATTTTTCCGTCGAAACGATTTTGTTTTGCTTAAGGGAAGTGGCCTGGTGCATGGTACCAAAGTCGTGTACAGTACAAGCAACGAAACTTTCACTTTTGCGCACTCCCAAACACATTTTTGTTTCGGTTTATGGCATTCTGTAGCCATATGATTTGTATAAACTGGTGTGAAAACCGTTTGTGCGCCGGTTCTGGAGTTATGACTGTTCGAAAATTCCAAAAAGTCTAAATGCATTCAGGTGTACCAAAAGTCTCACTATGGACCAATCTCCTTCGAACTTTGCACGTAAATGCACATAACCACGAAGAACGTTTTTAAACCGATCCAGTGTTCTAGCATGTTCTTAAAATTTTAAAATGAATTTCAAAAATTTAAAAATTGAAAAAAATCATGGAAGTCTGGATCGATGTAAAAACGATCTTCATGGCCATGTGCATTTACGTGCAAAATTTGAAGTTGATCGGTCCATAATGAGACATTTGGTACACCTGAATGCATATAAACTTTTGGGAATTTTCATACAGCCATAACTCCCGAACCGGAAGTTGCGCGCACAAACGGCTTTCACACCAATGTATACAAATCATCTGGCTACAAACAAAATGTCTTAAACCGAAACAGAGATGTGTCTGGGAGTGCGCGAAAGCGAAGGTTTCCGTGCATGTACAAGAATTTGGTACCATGTACCGGGCCACTTCCCTTATCCATGTAAATACTGCAGGTGCCACGATAGCGAATAAAATCTGCTAGCAACATTTCATCTACAGGTAAGCGATTGCATTTACAAGTATTATAATACAGTCCATCCCATGATCCGACAGTCAAGTAACTCGCACATGATGAGCTCGATAGCGTCTGCGCTGCAGCGAAATTTACAGAAGAAAACCTGGACTGGCAAACTTGAATCTAGAGAGTTTGACAGAGTTTTGGTACTATCAGTGTCGGCCGCGTTACAGTTTTGGTACTGTCGGCCGCCTAAAAATAGAGTTTGACAGAGTTTTGGTGCTGTCGGCCGAAGTTATATTTGTTGCTGACAGACAGTAAACTAAATTACTCGTATTTGCCAATTAAACTTTCTCCATTCTGTATCTGTTACTACTACTTTCGCGTCTCGGCTGTTCTTACTTTTACTTACTATTAACTTTTCTGTTTTGCAGTCTACTTACCTTTTACTGCACTAGTAATTTATTCACCTGAGGTGCACCGTATCTTAAGATAATTAAAAACATCACAATTTTTATAACATTAAAGCTTCCTTAAACTTTTTCGCTCCTTCCGTTGTGTAGGGACACTTTTTACTTGATTAGTAAAACCCAAAAAGAGCTTACTAAGTAAGGTTTTACTATTTACTTTTACTAAGTAAAACAACTAGGAATTTCCCCAAACTGCTATTACATCATTACATGACAATATTGTCGGGGGAGACTTCAGGATAGTGATGACGCATCCAATAATTTTCTGTGGATAACTGAAATCTCGAACCGCTTTCTCCCTAGTGCGAGATATTGGGTCGTGTTTGCGTACAAACACGACCCAATATATCGCTTCGATCGCTTGGGAAATCAAATAATTCAGAAGAACATCCGCACGCACACGAGCACAGGTACATACAATTATGCACAGTTACGCCACTGTCTTTCCAGTGCAAACATATTATATTCTTGGTTGTTTATTCAAAGTTTTAAATTTTAACCGTAAAGTGGCGCGCGAGCGCTTGCGTTTTATCGCTTTATGGTATTTCGATGGCGACTGCTTTATTGGAAGTTTGGAACCAATTATATACTTAGATTTCGATATGTGATGGGATTCAAGCGAATAGCTAAAATCGATTAAACCGCTTAAACGCATTTTGATGCATCTCGCAGAACGATGATGCCGAGTATGCACTACACTTTCCTCTTACTAATAACGCTGGTCAGTGCATCCGGATGCGGCGTATACGGCTTTATATTCGGAGGCCAGAACCCCGGTAAGCTCCACCATGCACTTTCCCGGCAAACGGTGTGTGTTGTCATTCTTGTTTGAAGCTACTGTATTATTGTTTAAAGCTTGATCTGAAACACTAGTCTCTGTTCGGGGCACACACGGTAGGTTTTCCGGTGACGATAACGGTGTGACTCACCACAAATTTACCGTTTTTCTGCCTGTACCGTATCGTAGATAACGATAGAAAGCGTTGGTATCGTTGGGCATCTCCGGTAGATTCTTGTGAGCCGTGGAATTAGTGGATTACCGTTTTGTCAAAAGAAATAAGCACTTAAAACATCGCTCTATTTAATAAAATATTTTGAGCAAGCAATAAAAGAGAAATAACATCCAGAAACAATTTATTTTGTAAGGGACTAACACACCGGAAGTCGTCTGTTTACTCAAACTACCTCTCACAAGCGGTTGGTCACGCTCTTGCAAATTCACTTCACAATTTTTTATTTATTGAGACCGGACCGAGCCCGAGCCGAATTGTGTATCGAGCGTTATCGTTGTGCTTAGCGAACACACAAACTTCTAACGGTGATGAAAACCCTGACGGTAGCCTACCGTTATGGTCACCGGAAAACCTACCGTGTGTGCACCGAACAGAGATTACTATGTATTCTGGAGAATTGTTGTTATTGTGAGTGTCTGCTGCTTCGGATTGGGATCTTGCCCTGAATGTGAGCGGACGTTCAACCATTCAACCTTAAACCTACTGAATTTTTCGTCATTGCAGTCCAGCGTTTGCGAGCCGCAAAGATGGCGCGGCGGGCCGAAGTCCGCATGACGAATAACATCATTGATCTATCTGACTTGGAGGACGCCGTACAACCAACACAGCCAGCGCCGCCCGGTACAGTTTCCGTCCCGTGGGGGGAGTGGAAGGCGTTCTTCTGCGAAGTGGCCACGCCCGAAGCGGCGCAGCGGATCGTCTGGCGCCACCACAACGCCACCATCCACGGCGACGCAATTCCGCACTCCACCAAAGGTCACGAGTACGGGCAAACGACGGCCCTCAACACGAGCTACCTGTTCATCTACAACGTCAGCCGCGATTCCGGCGGGACGGTGGAGTGCTTCCAGACGAACAACGGTGACCTTTCCGCCCTCCGCGAATTCTACCTGCAGCCGGAGCCACGCGCCAGCGACTTCTTCGTGCCGACGCTGCGGGACGTCATCACGTCACTGCAGCATTTCTCCATGACGTGCACCGGGCGCAATGTGGATTGCAGCCAGACGGCACCCCAATTGCATTTTATCTGGAAGTACAACGGCCATTTCGTTGCGGCGCCCTATACGGCGCTGCTGGGCGGGCACATCCCCGGTCTGCGCAACGGCACCGTCACGTTCCACGTTTCGGCGCCCGGTGCTACGGAAACGTTCTGCGCCACGACACTGACCATCAGCATGAGCGAGGAGGAAAGCCTCTGGTCGCCGCGGCAGCGCGTTGACTGCTGGTTGCGCACGGATGTCCGCCGAGGTCAATGGTTTACCCAGTCGGCATACGTCCATTCTACGCCGACGGTGCAGTGAGGACGACAAACCAGCAGCGTTCCAGCAACTCGACCGGATTTCGGTGCACGTTTCTGTTTATACATTTTACTTATCCACCGAAGGAGCCGACCGGAAGTTCAGTTATAAATAACAGTTCTTCTGTCACCTTTATATCAACTTATCCTACCGATAGTGCGCGAACAGGTCATTCTGCATTAGCATACTCGTCCTTTGCGCACTGAATTTCAAATTAAAATTTCTTCAATTGAGCTGGCATATTTTATGAATGAAACATGCGTTTTACGTACATAGTATATTATGGTTAAATCTGGCGCGGTACGTAAGCGCCATGTTCAGCCACAACGTCAAAGTCCAGTCTGGTGACGGCAGCAGTACAGGGGAACGGTGGAACACGCTTACTTTTGCCCCCTATATAATTGTTAGTATTATGTTTATAATTCTGCTCCTTTGCTTCGGTCTTTGTTGTCATTTGCTACGAGGCAAAGTAAGTAGTTTTAATGTACAGATTAAAAACAGAAACAGTCAAGATAGCGAATTTGTACTGAGAGCCGCCTACTGAAAGTATATCCATTTAGCGCTTCGTGTTAATAAGTGCCACTACCAACTTATATTGTAGTCAAATGCAACAACAGTCCCGCCGCCAAATTGTTTCGACCTTGGAAGTGCATCTGCTGATCATAGCAGCACCCAGCCTGCCGTGGATCGATTCTGTGATATTGCCCTTCCTGTGTCTGTTATGTATATGTACCAGTCTGTATGCATAACGGCCAATGTCAAAACGCCGGCAGAATTTCCTGCCGACAGAATTGTTGTGTTGGCAAAACGCCGGCCGAATTTCCTGCCGGCAGAATTTCTGGTGGTCAAAACGCCGGCCGAATTTCTTGTGACCGAAACGCCGGCCGAATTAAAACTCGGAAGAGAACACGAAGGACGTGCAAAAGAGACAACCAAGGCGTTCAACAATGACACTGCGGCAATAAAACCGTAGTGAGCTAGTCTGATCCCTTTTGAATCGTACCTGAGATGAGTTAGAACTTCTGAGAACGCTCCCAACATTACTGGTCAAAATCTTGCGGATGATTTTTGCTACATCCTGTTTTCCTTCCGAAAGTTCCTATCCCGTAGATTTCGACCAGCAAGCTACCACCAGCAATATCTATTTCTGTAACACCTTGTTATGTTTTATCTTGTTATCACCTTGTTACACCTTGTCACCTTTTTTATCTTTTGCGCGGTTTCTGTATTTTCTTTCGCGAGTCTTTAAGCACGCTGTCAAAGCAACACTAAAATCGTGCCGATGAAGATACTTGTGTAATTATAAGTGTAGAATGCCCAAATCTTTCTTATACACCGCATGGCAGGTGTACCCAGAGGCAGGTAATATTTTTTACTATTTTAGCCTAAAGTTGAAAATGTTGAAAAAATTCTGCCGGCGTTTTGGCCACAAGAAATTCGGCCGGCGTTTTGACCACAGGAAATTCTGCCGGCAGGAAATTCGGCCGGCGTTTTGACCACACAAAAATTCGGTCGGCACAAAACTCTGCCGGCGTTTTGACATTGGCCTGCATAACTACTTGTATAATGGTTTTCTGAAGAATTAGGAGAAATGCGAGTAAACCCCCCGAACGTTGCCATTAATTTTCATTTTCAGGCAACTGCTTTTGTGAACAGTATTCCTGTATACTGCTATATATACACCACAGTCTACATATATTGCATGCATAGTTGCATACATTGCATACGTATATACAAAGGTCACACATTATTTATATATGCTTATACTGTACGATTCACATACTGTATACGTGATATCCACATAGAAAATCACATACTGTATATGTGATATCCATATAGAAAAGATAGAGTTTTTGAGTTATACAATATATGCATTTAAAACATTTCTTTTATGATGTAATAATATGAAATTCAAAAATTTATGTGAACCACTTTATAATACCACTTTATTACCACCTTTATACCACCGTTGCCTGCTAGTACCATCTTTTTACCACCTTTTGCTCTGAATTATGCGACAACATTGTCGTGTTCATGCATCCCTTTTCAATAAACTCAAAACTTTTACTGTGTACCTACCAAGTACCAACGTAACTAATATACAGTAATTCCGAGTAGTGTTGGGTCTGCCCGGCCCGGCCCGAGCAAGAGGGCCGGGCTGTCGTTCCCACGGCCCAGGCCGCGGGCCGATCCGGGCCGCGGCCTGGGCCGTCTTGCAGTACAGTAATATTTCATTCCCTGATGTCATTATTCAAGCGGCTACAGCGGGTATTTTAACGGAAAAAGAAAAATAGACGGATTTTCGCCTAGAAACATGCTGTGAAAATTAAAAAAAACTCATCGAAAGCTACTAAATTTCAGTAAACCCCAATGAAATTTTTTCTTTTTTTACATCTTTTTTCATATTAAACGTCCACGACGGGCCACGGCCCGGGCCGAGGGCCGCGGCCCCGGCGCAGCCTTCCCAAAAGGGCCGGGGCGAAATCGGCCCGGGCCGTTCGGGCCGCGGCCCAGGGCCGGGCTGGCCCACCACTAATTCCGGGCCGGTATTTACTAAAACATTAAACAGCCGTTGAATGGCGCACAAACCACGGCAGCAACACTGACAAGGGAAATGCGCTTATCATAATCATCTGCAAATCAAATACCGTGCACAGCGTGTACAAGAAGGAATCATGTTCTCCACTTCCGCCGAAAGCGCACGAACTATTCCCACCGGACTGCCGCCGGCTAGGTAGGTGAGCCGCACGGCAGTGGGAGGCGGTGGGCATACATGGTTCTCCGCGAATGTGCCGGCTAACTTGACAAAGTATCGTCGCTAATTACTTTTTAAATGAGTTTTATTAGCAGCTTTGAATTTACTGGCGGTACTGCATTAATGTAACAGTAAAGTGTACCGCGGAAGTTGATCGACGCAACGTAAGTCGTACCGTACAGCGGTGGCTGCGCGCCACCGCCGATGATCCTCGAAACTGACTCCTGGAGGAATCGGATGCGGGCTCGTAAGCGGCGTTGTGCAGCGGCCCCTAAGCTAGTGCGCCCTGAATTCTTCCAGCTGGTCCCAGTTGGGAAGGCAGACAAGACATCTGTGCTGTTTTGAGAAAAAAGTTCACGAGAAACGATCCCCATATTCGAGTGGCAAGTCCACGCAAATATGCAGAACGCCCATCGTCAATTCCTTCTCAACAGGAACTCTCACATCCGCACTTGTTGGCCGTCAGGAGCGCTGCTAATCCCAGCAATCGGTAGCCAGCAGCGGATGCCTGTGTGTTCCAACAGACGCGAGGACGCAAGCATCGGCGGCTGGCTTCCAGCTGAAATCCATGAATCCGGCTTATGGAATATTTCCCAGTTATGTAAGTAAGGGAAAGCGCCAACCGCTCATCGGAAAACGAAAATACTAAAGCATTATACATAAAAAGAGGTGGGCATATGTACATGAAGCACGTTAAACAGCCGGAAGTTTGTACTGCTGTCGGTTACAAGCACTCAATCTGATCAATTTTAGCGCGCCGTCCACTATATGACAAACGTATCTCCAGCCACTCATTAGGCTGATAAAATCAGCGCTAATCCAATTTTTGAGGGTGCATAAATATCAGCTACCCTACAGAACAGCATAGGGCGTTTAGCGAAATTAATCGGTGAAGTATGCAGCTGCGGTGACTCCAGTACAGCCTACAGCTTGCTGCCGTTCCCCGCCGGCGGCCCGGTTAAAGGAAACTGCCAGGTAGTCGGTGCCTGACTACAGTAAATAGAAGAACATTCGCTTAAACGATCCACCAAACAAAGTGCAAATGCAACCCTGTTCCCCGGCAACATGTGTCGAACGTCAATTTTCAATAAGAACTGTCATCATCGTACGCTTTCTGCCTGCTCAGAAGGCCGGCAGAAACGAATATATAAGAAATGTTTTGACCCTTTACTGTACTTTTACACCCTTTACTGTACACGTTACACAGATACGAATCACTTTAGGTAAAGACTTCTACCTATTTTTGCATGTCCTTGAAAATAATTCTGCCGGCGTTTCGACCAGGCAAAAATTCATTGCAACTTGATAGCGCTTGCTTTATGTACGAGAATCTAAAGAATCTGACAATGAGCGAAATACGCAAACGCAGACGGATGCTTACAATATGCAGCGCATACAGAATACTGATATCGGCAAAAGTGCGGCATTAAGGGATTTGACCCGGTACATAGCACCAAATTCGTGTACATCGACGGGGTTATTCGCTTTCGCGCATTTCCAAGCACTTTTTTAAATTTTTTTGACATGATGATATGTAGCCAGATGATATGTATACAGAGGCGGGAAATCCGTTTTCGCGCACAACATCCGGTTCGGGAGTTATGGCTGTTAAAAAATTCCAAAAAGTTTAAATGCATTCAGGTATACCAAAAGTCTCATTATGGACCGATCCCCTTCAAATTTTGCACGTAAATGTATATGACCATGACGATCGTTCTTACACAAATCCAGGCTTCCACAATTTCCTTTGAATTTTAAAACGAATTTTAAAATTTTTGCAATTCATTTTGAAATTCGAAAAACATGTTAGAACATTGGATCGGTGTAAGAACGATCTTTGCGGTCATGCGCATTTACGTGCAAAATTCGAAACAGATCGGTTCATAATGAGACTTTTGGTACAGCGGAATGCATTTTTAAACTTTTTAAAATTTTGGTACAGTAACCTCATAGCTTCGCAACCGGATGTTGCGCGAGCAAACGGATTGCACACCTACGTATACAATTATTTTGGCTACAAAAAAACCATAAAGCAATGCAACAAAGTATTTGGGAGTGCGCGACAGCGAAAGTTCCCGCGGATGTACACGAATTTGATGCTATGTACCGGACCAAATCCATTAAAGGAAGAAGGCGGCAGGGTGCTTATATACAGCAATACTTTCACGCCTGTACATGCACCTGTAAAGTTAGATTCGTTCAAATACGCTACAACCAGAAAAGAGTGAAATGAATACATTCAGATGCTGTAGAATTCGCCGTAATAGCCGCACAGTATGCTGTTAAGCACCACCCCATGACGCACGCACCTACCGGGCGCGTCGAGCGCAACGTCAGTTGGCAAGTTGCCTTCCCAACGCAATCCCTCATGCTTCCAGGTAAATTGCGCATATAAAGTGATCACTTTATTTGGAAATACAACGAGCGAGCATTTCCGTTTCCTCGCGGAGCCGTAGGACTGCGTCTCGGGAGTCCTGGTGACGCCACGGGTCGTTATCAACGGGAAAGCTAGCATCCACTCTCAGGCCTCGCATTATTTCCATTCATGGCATATCACTGTACCGCCGACATAATAAATACAAGAGAGGAACACGGGCATAGTAGCCCCCAGCAAGTGATATTAACTGCCCAACGCGCAGCCCCAGTCTGCTATTTACACCGCGGGATTTCCGGTTTAAAAAGCAGAGCGGGGTTGCGGTCACTCTCGGCAATCGTCTGCAAATAGCCAGTCATTAAGTGCCGCCAGGAGACGACCGTCATACTTCCGCACAAAGTGCGACTGTAAGGATAAAAACTGTCAACATGAAAATTTGGAGTTTTTCAACTTCTCTTCTCCGAAGGCTTTCCAGTCAGTTTCAGAGCGGATCCTTCACACCGTCACACACTGAATAGTCTTCATGCACATTTCGCACAGTGCCTGAACAGTGGTTTGGTAATTATTACAGCTTTGGATACCATCGCATACCATTGCTCGCTCAGCGCTGTTTTTAATTGCGGTGTACTTTCAGGGCACCGTTGAACGTGCAGTCAAGAAGTACTGATCGGGACAAGGGCTGCGATAGCCGTGTTTGAAAATTAAATTGTCTGTTCGTTTACCCAATCCACAGGTATGACAAAAACAGCAGTTGCTTGGTTGTATGGCAACGGTTCCGCTGCCTGGCAACTGATTCGTCGGGAATGACTCGGAATGTAACAACTAACAGTACATCAACACACTGGTACAATTTAAAGACAAGCCAGCACTTTACTGTCTTTACAGCACAATGTAGGCATTTGACGCATTTCTATAAAAATATACTATAGACGAGCGGTAAGACAAGTTAAGGAGGGCGCCACTTGAGGCTACCGCACAACGGATAACATTTAGCATGCGCTGTCATATCCTCATTAATGCAAATCAACACTGGTACTCGTACGGCATATGTACGTTAAATCTTTCGTAGGTTGTGTCACTTGTCGACCGAAGCGTAGCGAAGGTCTTCTATGTTCAAGGATAATGCAAAATGGGGTGTCTGTGCGTCGGTCACCGCCACGAAATGCACATATGCGCGGTGATGTTTGCAACCGGATGCGCACATATGCATGGTAACCGTATACATTGGCCGCTGGTCATTTTCCCGATCTGATCGAAAGATTATTGCTTTTAAACAGCGCTACAGAAACATCCGAGGGGGGCGTTTTCGCCAGTCACAAGCGATGGGTTTCGTTACCATAGTGGAATCAGTAGTTGATAGTGACAGTATCAATATACCGGTTTGTGCTAAACATTTTTTAACAAACTAGTAGACCCCGCGCAAACTGCGCTAAGATTGCCTTAGATGATTGTAGATTTAATGCGCAAGTTGCAGTCATCAAAACCAGTACTTCTGTACTGTACAACTGATGCATCTATATAGCACTGCTACTGCTACGCACGCAACTTTCACTATAAATCTCATTACGAATTTATATACAAAATCTCAGGAAACACCACATTTCGTGTATACACGCCAGACCGCCCGCGTATCATTCCTGGCACAGCTTTAACCTTTATCGCAGAAAATGAAGAAACCCTAGAAAAAGCCACATAAAGCTGACCATGAGAAAAGACCGGTTCTGGCAAATAAAGCCCTAATCTCTTCAGCGTCTGTCCCTGTGACTTATTTATGGTCATAGCAAAAGCAACGCGAACAGGAAATTGTTTCCTTTTGATGCTGAATGGCATTGTTGGGTCCGATGTGGTTAAAACTACGCGAGGCAACAGAACGCGCTGTCCTGCGCATTCGCCTGTTAGGACTTCCACATCCAAATGATTATCATGGATCACCCGAACAACCATCCTGGTCCCACTCACTAAACCCGCTTTCCCGTTAAAGTTTCGAAGAAGCATAACGACTGCGCCGGGCTTTAAAAAAAGTTCGTGCGGTGGTAGTCCAGCGGGTGTTAGACTATGTATAAATTCCAATGGGTAATTTGTATAATCATCATCGTTCTCAGCCTTTACAGAGTCGATGCTAAAATACGAACGTCCACGCCCGGGTAGTAAGTGCTTGACGACATAGTCATTTATTTCGGCGCAGTGATCGTTTTTTGGAGCTAAAATCGCGCAATCGGCCAAGGTCGCAACATCGCTGGGGCCTATTGTCTCGCCATAAATTTCCTTCACTAAAATCCATAGGAGAACCCTCAAACACACAGTCAGTGGGGACTTGAATCATATCGCCTTCTGTCTCCGGAATTGTTTGTAGCCTTCCTTCCCCTGTGAAAACAGCAGCAAAATTTTAAAACTGTATGAGCAGTGTACTAACAGTGCGCGTGCTTAAGTTTACCTAACTCAAGCAGCCACTTGCTAAATACTTGCTGCTCCGGACCCGCTCGCATGTTGATAGTCAACTGTCTGACAGTAATAGCAGGCCACAGAGGACTTTGCTTTATACTTTCTTCCACGATTTTTGTACGCGATCCATGCCGTACAACAGGGAATACCTGACGAAAATCTCCTCCAAAAACAATGACCTTTCCAACAATGTCCAGTACCATAGTGCGGCTACCTGACACTCCTCTCATGATACCCAGTTCGACCTCCTGCTATTTGTGCAACCTAACACAAACTAAGAAACCGAGGAATACTAGAAAGACCGGCAATCGTGCATTTCCCGGCCAATGTGTCCCCACAGACATTTTTGTTGTGCCCCAGAATAGCAAACACAAACAAACCCGTGCACTAAAAAACCAAAAGCATCAGAATCGTAATCGGTCAGCTGTGCTAGGCGCAAATTTCGTGAAAATGGTACCCTCCGGCTGCTGCAAGCTAAGTTGGTGTCGCCCGTTTTTTTACATAATGGACTTATACGGGAATGCTGCTTTTTAGGCCAAGAAAAAGTTGACGCTATACAAAATTTTATCACACCCCCAGTGCGGTTGCCACGTCCTTGCGTTCACAACTCGTTTTTTTGTATGTGAAATAGAGTTCGGATGGGCCCATGACTAGGGTTGTTAATGGTGCGATTTGGTGCGGTGCGGTGAAGTCACGGTGCAATTTTTAAGTAAAACCGAACCACCGACAACGGTGTATCTACAAAATTTTCACCGCCGGTGCGGTGCGGACATGAAAATTCCACCGCGGTGCATTTCACCGCACCGGACCGTACCGCGCCGGTGTGCATCGTTCACAACCAATTCGGTGTGCACCGGAAAAATTTAATTATAGAACCATTTTTTTTACTTTTCGCCAGCCACACGCTGACTTGTTAACTGCTAACAACGAACGCTAATGACAGTGCTTATTGTAAACAACAGAAACAGCAACATAGAAGAAAACGTATATAGTCGCTGGGATCACTCATATGTGAGTCTTCGTACAGTGCCCGTCGCTCTGCACTTTCCGCTCGGTCACGACGAAGCTCTTGAACGAGTGTAAGTCCCGACCGCTAAGACATTTTTAAAAAATTTAGAATTCATGTGAAAAACCAGAGCGCTAATGCTTTGCTCTATTGCTTACAGCTTACTGCTGTTATAAGTGACTGATGCAATTAGACTGCGTCGCATCCTTAAGGGATTTGGCCATAATGAGGGAAATTTGAAATTTGAAAGGGATCGGTCCATAATGAGACTTTTGGTACACCTGAATGCATTTAAACTTTTTGGAATTTTGATATCCTCATAACTTCGCAACCGGATGTTGCGCGCGCGAACGGTTTTTTCACCTAGGTATACAATTCTTCTGGCTACAAAATACCATAAAGCAATGCAAAAAGGTGTTTGGGAGCGCGCTACAGCGAAAGTTCCCCTGGAAGCACACGAACTTGGTGCTATGTACCGGGCCAAATCCTTTAATCCTTGTTACATGCAGAAGTCTATCAGCTAACTGCATCGGACATGTATGAGAGTCTGAGAGATATTGAGAGTTAATATTACATCCGTAATCACATTCATTTAAAACTTGCGCATCCCCATTCGCTTTCTTTTCTCTTTTGGACACAAATGCGATGCCACCGGTGAATCGGCAATTTCACCGGTGCAGAACGGTGAAAGATTTTTGCCGCACCGACTTATTGCGGTGTGACTTTTCTTCAAAATTTCACCGCCGCCATGAATATTTTGTTAAAATTTCACCGCGATTTTTCGAAATTTCACCGGTGCACCGGTAAAAAATTCCACCGTTGACAACCCTACCCATGACGTACATAAAGTACCGTCAAAAATATCATGGTTTTGAGATTTTTTTTCCGTACTTTTTTTCACTTATCCTTGACCATGAAGATACAAACTGGGAAAGCTGGGCAGAAACTTTTAATTAATGGTTGTCATGACTCAGCGAGGAGAAATGTCTTTTCATAAAGAAACAAGTTCTCTGCGAAAATGATAGCAAAGCATAAGAGAAGGCTCAAATGTTAAAATTTAAATGTTCAAGCACCTCTCCTGACTCTCCTCTGCAATGGTTGGACAAGTAAAATGGACGACAAAATTTATTAGCTTCCGGACCGTTAGCCGCTGTCGGCTTACAGCGCATACGATGAATGAGCGCCGCATATCCGTCCCTATAGCCGCTTACTGATTGTGAGCAGAAGCGCGGCAACCGTGTTCTCTCTGTTCTCTGTCTGAGCTGTCTCACATGGCTAACGCCGCAAAACCGGTTCCGAGCTTTTAAAACCCTGGAACGTGCTAATTTTTGATTAAGCTTTATAATTAAGTTTCAGTTTTTATAATTAAGTTTTATTACTATTTTTTAATGAAGTTGAATCAACCTTTACGCTTTGCTTTTGTAAGTGTGAGCTTAAAACTTCATGTATCGAATTCTGGGTCGCAGATCTGATGCGCGCATTTTGCGCGAGGTACACGAACTTTTTCGACGTTTGCTGCCCGGTGAACATCAGGGAGATTTACGAGGTTCGTCGAACAAATGGGAAAGGTATATATATGTGACAATAGAAAGTTTATCGTGGGGCATTCAATGCAGACGTTACTCAGACTACGCTGTAGCCGTCTCGTGTCCAGTTGGCCGGCAGAACAAACGGCGGTCCCGGCAGGCCTTTAGCGTCGCCCAGATAATCAGTGGCGCATATGGGGCAGTGTTTATATTCGCACGGCGTCGCTGCCCAGGCGTAGCGCCCAAAACTCGCTGCTTTCCCGGCGCACAGGATGTACACCACGACGGCGTTCCCCGTCGGCACATCCGGGACACTGCTAGTGTTGCGCCGTACTCGACACTCCTTCCAGCGATCCGTGTGCGGTGCAAGCGAATCACAGTAACACCTGCGAAATAAAGATCAATGTATGACCTTTACGTACAGTCATTATTGTATACATACATTATTCAGTGTGTGACCTTTGCATGTACACTGTATATAATACGCAGAAATGCCGGTCGCGGAAAACATGGCGCTACATATGATCTGTCAACTCCGCAGCGCGGTTTTCCCTATGCGGCTTGTGACGTTAGGGCTGAGCATGGCGCTTATACGAGTATACCGTGCCAGATCTTCCAGGCGGGTGCGGGCAGCGGTACAGGGGAACGGTGGAGCACATCGGGTTGCGCCGCTTCAATGATCAAATAACAGGATAAAAAAATTACAAACTTTCATACAAAATTTTGTCATTTATGAAAAACAAACCTTGTGAAAACCTCCTTCTGTATAACAAAAACATAAGCTTTTACTTTGATGTATGAACGGTCGATTGTCAATTCGCTGTACTGCTTTCATGTACCTCCTCACCTACATGTACAATACTCATACAAGACATGTACGTACGCAGCCAACGGGCATCAGTAAAATGCTATAATTCTTGCCACGATCAACAGACGCCGTCGTCGGTGGGGAAAAGCGGCTGATCAAAAAATCGCGCGAATGGACGGGTGCGAACTGCGAACATGCGTACGATGCAGTGTATGTGCAGTCAGTGAGGATGCTGGAAAAGGAACCGGCATGTTCCGTTGCAGCGTTTTCGCAGTGCCGCGTGGCGGTGGGGGCAGCCAGGTGCTAGTAAGAGCCTACAGGTGCTCGGTGCGTTGCATGCTCCGGCTAAGACCTGACTGATGCCCGGCGCAAACAATAACTAATAATATCAGCCAACCTTATGCCGCAGAAACCAAAGAATCGACGATACTGAGCTCAACATTGTACAGATATAAAAAAGGCAGTTAGTAGAACAAAAACTCCGTTTTGACGGGCCGTATCCATAGCAAAAGGGCGATTTCGAGAGGTCACGGTTATTCCGATAGCGGTACGCCCTGGTGCGCCAGCTTATTGACCGGTTTGTGAAAGTGCAGCTTTCGGGAAAGCAGCGCGCTGCTTGTACGGTATACGTGCAATCCTGCCGTTGTATGACTGAACTGCAAGAACCAACAGATTGTATAGTCTCATGCGTTTTTTCTACAAGTCTCGCCGTGGAATTATTTTGATGTTGAGTGAAGAATTTCTCCATTCACCGCACCGATCGTTTAAATTATTTCAACGTTTTCCGCTACTCTATAACAAATGTTGTATATCAGTACATTATAGTATATAGTGACTATTTACTATATACTATATACACTGTACCGAGAACTACAAGCTTGTCCGGTAATTTTGACGAATCTATACAGCGACTTACACAAATTTGCGTGTTACGCCAAACTTCATACTACAGCGCGCCACGCCACACTGTTTAACCCAGGAAAACCGGGTACTAGAAGGGATGGGACTATCGTTTCGAAAATTGGTAGTTTGGGATAGAAAAATTCAGTTAAGAAAAAAATATTTTTTTCAGAATTTTAGCGACCATAGGTCAAGCAGGAGATGACCATGTCGAGCTAACACGCTTGGGAACCATGTTGCTCCGACATGTTATCCATTGCCGTTTATAACAGGCGATAGAAAAATCGCACAGAATATGCCAATTGCTTAAACGATAGGTCTCAACGAGTACTTGAACACAGGTGCATTACGATGGTCATCAAGATGACCAGTGGTCAAGGAAAATTTAGAAACGAAAAAATCCTAATATTCACCAGTACATAAGCGCTACTACGATATTTCGCAACAGTTGGTCACTTTTGCTCTACGGTTTGGACAATTGGTCACTTGACCTATTGTTGACCACAGTCCTGGTGACGTCTACACAGTGGAAGTAATACTATTCCAGGTTGTGCAACCGAAAACCGTAGCAGAGATAGCTAGCAGGAATCATAGACAACATATTCTCAAAGTGTTGTACAAGTGACCAGTTGTGAGAAAACGAGGGTATCGCGCAGTAGGGTCAATAAAGCCCTGCCAAAAAGCCTACTCGTACAATCTAACTTACGTTTAAACTTTATAGAAAACAACAAATGCTCGTATTTACAAAGGAAGGCAGTTCTGCTAGTGGACTTGTGGTGGTAGACTAGCCGACTCCTAAGCATCACGAATTATCCAAATTGTGTGGGAGTGATTGATTATACTTTGCACTGTCTACGTCGGCACCGCTGCTAAATAATGCTCAGCTGCATAAACGGAGGCTGCCTTTACTCCCAAATGCTCTCTTCCGTTATACCAACCGCTTTGCACAGACTGGTTTCTAAAGGTTACAAGCGCTCATGAACCGGAAGGTTCAAATGTTTTTGATGCTCACTATGCGAAGTGTAGACACGAGTTAATAATTTTTGCAAGATTTCACACTCATTACTACAGTGTAACTCCGATATAATCTGCAAAGAATATATGATTTTTCTCTGGAACAATGGAGCAGCTGGTAGGTTACAGTACATGGCAATAATGGCGTTCTATACGCAAGCAGTTACACTGCAAAATTTTTTGAATTCTGATTGTTCCCGGTAGTACGGGTCATAGCAATTTTAGAGCTACTCACAGCGGTCATTCCGCAACTTGTTTGCCTTTTCTTCACATTAATTTTAACTGCGTTTAGTCAAAAATTACGTTTTTCGAATTTCCGGTCATCGCTGACCAATGGTCACTTCACTGACCACTATGTACAAGTCAGTTATTACAGCTTTTTTTTAGCTTTATTTTGATTGTTTATTGTATCTTGTAGGACGCTTCTGTCAATCAATATGAATTTTTGACACTTATTAATAAAATAGTACCGTGCCCAACCGTGTCATAACCGACATGGGATTTTCAAGTAACCAGTACTAGCCAGTGGGCGTTAATTTTCGGAACTTTGCTTCATGTTTTTATAAAACTCCGCAATTAGTTTTCCTGTGATTTTTTTGGTAATTATCTGATGTGGGGGTGGCTGTACAGACAAGCAGGACCTCCGGGAGCCCAGTTTGGTCAGTTTTGATCATGTTTGGTCACCCTCTGGACCTTCCGGATATGACCCAGCTTACGGTTATATATTTTAAACTGTCGTCTAACATAACTTCTTTGAAACAAAACCAACAGAAATAATCTGTGTTCATAACAACGGACTACAGAGAAGAAGTCCTCTACCATGTCGGTCTAACACGCATAGTGTGGAACGGGTTAAACACGTAACATGCATTTGGCTGGCTGGTGGCTTGTTGCACTCTATATAATTTAGGAGAATAAAAGTAACTGCCTCGCGGAAAGTGACTAGAAAATGGTCGGGGCAGTAAGTGACAATGTGACTGCGGAGCGCATTTAGGCAATTTCATAAACGTAGTGAAGTGGCCGTCGTTATAAGCGCAAATTTCGCGCTAGCTGTACCTTTACGTAGGAATTACCGGACAAGCTTGTACAGAGCGTAATGCATAGATAAAGCAGTGGATTTCCACTCTGCTATTTAATTTATGGGAATATTAATTTTAATAGGTAAAAAAAGTAATACCCCGCTAAACATAAGTATGAGCGGAATAAAAAAATAAAAGAAATGCAAGCGGAAAAACTCAAAGAGATATTTCAAATCTTATAAAAATGCAATGTAATGCGCCAAAACTAATATTCATATACAGTAACTATACACTAAAAAAATATTAATAAAAAGAAAATGAGATAATAACATACGAGATAAATACGAGAAAAATTTAGTAAGTAATGGGTAATAACTGCATAGAAAACATCGTTGTCGCGACGGACGAACCGCGTTTGTACCGGCACCGTTCAACAAGTGACAAGCGCCCCGTGTACAGGTCATAAAAAACTCATTATCCTGCATTTCCGGCGCGGAAAGATACCGTGACACCAGTACAGATAGTCGCGCAACATTTCGAATCCACCAGCCAGCCAAATGCATGTTACGTGATTAAACAGTGTGGCGTGGCGCGCCGTAGTATGAAGTTTGGCGTAACACGCAAATTTGTGTAAGTCGCTGTATAGATTCGTCAAAATTACCGAACAAGCTTGTAGTTCTCGGTACAGTGTATATACTATAATGTACTGATATACAACATTTGTTATAGAGTAGCGGAAAACGTTGAAATAATTTAAACGATCGGTGCGGTGAATGGAGAAATTCTTCACTCAACATCAAAATAATTCCACGGCGAGACTTGTAGAAATTTTGTATCATATTGGCATTTTGTATCACTTACATTACTTAAGATTTTGCGTACTAGTAGTAAAACATCACCAACATATTATACACAGCCCTGCCAAGCCAAGTTGGAGCAGTTGCACAAAACAAATTTAAAAATATTTGTGCTCATCGTTTTGTTTTTATTTTTGCCATTTTCTGGTGTAACTTTTTATAACGGATCACTCAACATTAAAACTGTAACTCCTAGGTGTGCTACTATGTAGCCAAAAGGGGATTAAGGGGAAAGGGAGGGAGGGAATTTTTGGATGCTAATAAACGCTCCCGTAAAAAATTCACAAATCGGAACTTTTACAGAGCCTTTATTGAAAACTGTTGAGGTATCCAAAAGGTGTCCATTACGGTGAAGTAGAATTACTTTGCGTGATCCGTGCTCGAGGTGACCTTACAACAAGTTGAGTCTCCCATAGACTTGTATGTTAGAAATGACCTGCGGTAGAATGTGGTTTCCTAGAACACTGATCATTTCTAGCGAAATGTTTTTTTGAAAAGGGAAGCTAGGAAGAGACCTTTAGAAAACTTTGGTATCAGTTTGCAGTTCTCAACCTCCCATAATTTATAAAATTTTATTGAGTTGAAGCCTAGATTTCTCATTAAGCAACTCGATTTTTGCAAGAAATATGAAATTTCAACTTTGGTTCCTGTTCCATGTGTCTTAGCTTCTTGCATAGAAACGTAATTATAAAAGATGCCATAGACCATGAACATTCAGGAAAAAATAACAAAGAAATGTAGACTTCAGTGGCAGAATCTGAGGAATTTTTATGACTGCCCCAACTTGGCTTGGCAGGGCTGTAGTATAACTTGTGGTCGATACAACAAATTTATAAGTACTACTCTAGGACTTACAAGTGCGACTTTATAAACGCTAAGCGTACTCGTACAGAAATTATAATTAATCAGTAGTGATTTTGCGGCTTGGATTCAGTCTGTTACGTACCGGAAAACCGCCTGAGCCGATTTCGGCCGCCTGACTTGCAAATTCGACGGTGCAGTTTGTTTGCATAATTCATTACAACTCGAACATAGGTTGGTGAGACTGGCAGGCAGGACCGGCTAAGAATACGCGCGCGTACTACAACCATTATCCTTTTCTATGGTAAAAGTAAAAGTGTAGTAAAAATAGCAAAACTGCAATGAACTCGGAAATTACTAATTTCCGAGATCCTAATTTCAAATTAGGAATGCATTGCAGTTTCGAACGCAACACAACCAGACTGCCACCTCGTTGGGAGTCTGCCGATGACGACACTCCGCGTTAAATCTGAAATGCGCCTTCTTAGGCGGTAAGCACTTGCGCAGATGATGGCGGGCTAGTTTCCCTCGTCAGAATTGTGATATAGTTTATTGGTAACTTTTGAATCAAATGTAGATATTAGAGACCATGTAATAACCCTTAGATTTATACTAAAATGACCGATTTCGATATGCCTAATCGATGTAAAATATATTTATTCAGGTATGTAACAGCGATGTTTTTCAAAGCACAGCGGCGATGCCATTAACAATAAAAACACAATCCGCTACACGTTTATCCCGCAAAAGCCATTATTTCATGAAAAGTACGCTTTTAGCAGCTCAGCATAAAATCAATAAAAGGTAACATGTGGCATTCAGTTATAAATTTTGGATGTCGACATCCATGCGTTTCACGGCGATACTGCTTTCCGGAAGCCGACGAAACAGAGAATTCATTCATCGATCCTGCAAAAAATTATTCAGCACATTTTAACTACGGCTATTTAAATGTCTCTGGATATGCATTCGACACAACAAGTTTTCTTCTCTAATGTTTTTCAAAACTTGGCAAATTTTAAATTATTTCGTGTAATCCATGCATGCTGACATGCAGTTGCATTTGAAAAATTAAAACGCTGTTGCAGATAAAAAAATCAGTTAAAGGATAAAAAAAATTCAAAATTAAAAACATATGGCTTCATTTAAAGTTTTTCGAAAAAGGAAACGTTTCTACGATTATCATTTTATTATCGTCATACTGCAAGCAACAAATCTATGCGATTTGTAGTTTATTTTTTTGAAAAATAAAAGAAAAAAAATAGGAGCTTAAAGTCATACGCAAATAAAAGTTTTATTTACTATCCAGATAGAATTTTTTGTTTATTATATATTGAAACCTCCAATTATTTAAAGGCTTGCATGTCGACATGCATAAAGGCAGAATTAAGATTCTAGTTGAAAATTCGTTTTTAGCAAATCAAGGCTGCACATCATTGTAGTGCTGGCGATGTTTCGTAAAGCGATCCCATCTCAAATAAAACCACCACTAAAATGCGGGCTTTTTACGATCATTCATCAAACGTATACCTGCAGTCCTACTGCATGTCGTCATGCACAATCTTCCCGCTGTGCAACATGTTCCAATGACCTGAAAACATTAACCCAAAATAAAAAATGATTTTCTATTAAACCGGCGTTTAACATTTGGGATTTCATTGAAATTCTCACCGTAGAATCATTACAGAACTCGAGGGTTCCTTGCAGCATCGCAGACAAGAACGCGCTCTTGCGTGTTCTTCCATAGACGTGCTGCGTCTAGCAGCGTTACGGCACAGAATGCCCGCACCATCACTTTTCACGCAAATGCTGAAAAGGATCTGGCTGTCGACAGCCATAAAACGGAAAACTTGGAGATGGTTATGAAGAATCATAATTAAAAAGCGTGGCTTTTAGAAAGTCAATAATTGTGGGTTTTAAAGTTAGTTTCCAACTTTCCATAAGCAGAGACGGCACAACGGCGCTGAACGTGAACGTGTTCTGAACACAGAATGCCGCTCGACCAATCAGAGAAGGCATAACAGCAGCTTTCACTGACTGAACTTTGCAGCAAAAGTTTTATCGTCACGCGGACTTTTACACGCTAAATATTTGTAAATATTTGTATTCGCAATGCATTCAGAAGCAAAGTGAGCCGATAAGTCTTTAAAAATTGCATTTTGCGACTATTTTTGCAGTGTCTAATACTTTATGTCGGTCGACCGACACTTGATTTTGCACCGAAACTATACTTTCGTTACTGATTGCATATCAAGGTTATACAGTATCATGTGAAAATTTAGCGCGCAGTAATTACGATACATAAATTGAATCAATTTTCTGGCATTACTACTTTGTAGACAATTTATGCCAATCGACTAGCAAAGCTTCTGTTTTTTATATACTTACCAGTTACAGTAAAACCTCTCTATAAAATACAGGCACGGTTCCATCAGTTTCGTATTTCATACCGGTGTGTATTTTATAAAGGGCAACTGCCCCAGGGGGCACTTGTATATTTTGGGGCGGGGGTGGGGAATGTAGCAGACTAGCAGTATCTTTATAAATACAACATTAAGGCAGCAGCAAATATTTGTACAGACAGTGACAAACTTCGTTTAGCGTTCATTTTAAAGTAGGATTAATATCTCAAGGCTTATAAAATAAGAATATTCTGTTGAAATATACTTCTAGATCAATTATTACCACTTACACAAACTTTACTCGTGATTATTTGACGATATTCTGATTGGACAAATTGCATCCGGTTACCTGTATGCAGCGGTATTTAACCGTAGCTGAATGTAGTTCAGAGGTTTCATACACTGGTGCAACTACATTCGGTTCCGCGGAAAGTGTATGTAAGGCTTATAAAGAGGTGAATGTTATAAAGAGAATCCCCCTATGTTATAACATGGGAGCCAATTCGGTTCCTTAAAGGTTGAATGCTATAGAGAAGTGTATTTAATAAAGAAGTGTATTTAAGGAGAGGTTTTACTGTAAATGTAATTAATATTTTGTAACAACGCAGATGAATTTACAACGTATAAACGGCTTTTACGAAGCTTTTGCTTTGTCCAGCAAAAGGATGTAACTTCGACACAAATTTGTGCTGATATAAAATCTGGTTTCTAAACGGCTGCCCGAATTTTGCCGTGGATATATGTTGTTATAGAGTGCCGATATGTTGCAGTATTTTGATGTAATTTAGAAAATACTTTTTGACGTGGGTTTTATACTGTGAGCGCAGGTGCATATAACTAGTACGACGAGGAAGTGCAGTGTCTGTCCTTGGAACTTTTATTGACATGAGAGACAACGAGGATGTTTTTTTTAGCATTTAGATTGGCTGGTCGGGAATAATTAGCGTCCGATGTTGTTTTTCTTGGCAACTTTGCTGTGATTTTGTTAACAATGAAATTAAATAACCGCTAGTACGACAGTAGTTAGTAATATAGCGCAAGTTCCACGCAAATTAATAATTTTGAAATTTGGTATATTTAGTAACGTGAAAATTTATTAAAGTAAAGTCTACTTTTTCGCTGAATATGTGATAAATTTTGAATTCCTTCAGTTACTTATCTACTAACGTGGCAATGCACCGAGAATGCAGCATACATTATAATCGGGCAAGATTATGCGCATATTCTGAGTATTATTGTTGGAGGTGGAGTATGTCTGTATTGTTGTGCTGTCTCCTGTCGTTTGTGTGCTGTACCGTAACCAATTAGCGAGCACCATGCACCATCGCCCTTGTGGCCAGTTGGCAGCCAGTAGTATACAAAGGGTGCGCTAGGTGTACGAAGCCACATTCGGCACTGAGGTAGCATTCACTGTTGCAATTATTTTGTTGGCACTTCGCCTGAAATCGATGGCAGCCGGCACAGCCAGAACTCGCTCCTCTCAGTGGAGAACATTTGTTTCCTTCTGTGCGCAGTATAAATTGCGTCCTGCGAGCGCTACCAACCACAGAAGAAACTATTGCCTTGTATATTGCTCACTTATCGAAAAGATTAGAATTTCTTACTGTTAAAAATTATGTTTTCAGTTTGGTAACGTTTCACACATTTAATAATTTTGACCCACCTGACCTTAACCATTTCGTCATCAGGCAAGCATTGGCCGGACTGCAGCGCAGTCGTACTGAGCTGCCAAATAAACGCCTACCGCTATTGCCGAGCGATTTGCTAAAAATTCACAAAAATATGTGCGCTATAGAAAAGAAGTTCCGGCGTTGTTTTTGGGCCGCAACAGCGGTTGGGTTTTTCTCGTTGTTGCGCAGCTCAAACCTGTTTGAGAGCAAGTGTAATTCGCATCTGCTTTATCGCGACGTGCGGCTTACGCACAGAGGTGCTTTGTTGTCATTTACAGTTTTAAAAACCGATCGTTTTCAAAAGAAAACAATTGATATACCAGTTCCCAGACTGGACGGGACAACTATTCGTGTCCTAGGGCGGCGCCCAAGGAGCTGATGCAGCATAACCGCTGCAGTGCTTCGAGCGCTTTGTTTTCTTATTATGAGAATGGTACATTGACACCAATGTATTCCAGTCTATACAACCGCCTACTATCCACGTGCGCCCGCCACGCCGGCCTTGATGCATCCCGCATTTCCGCCCACTCGCTACGCAGCGGTGCCGCAACATTTTCAGCACAATTGGGGATTTCCGCATTCGCGCTGAAAGCCCAAGGCCACTGGAAAAGGGACTGCTACCAGCAGTACATTCAACGCGATTTCCTTGAACGTTCGGACTTCTGCCACGCCATTCGCGACGCGCTGCTCTGACTCGTCGGCCATCTCCTGCTCGTTTTGCATCCACATGTTCCTCTCCGTGTCTGTCCTGGGGGTTTGGAGGTTGTTTCGCTACGCGGTTGTGCGTTTGCAATAAAGAATATGCCCCTTTTAGTAGTTGTTCTGTATGTAACCGGAAACAATAATTACCAATCTTTGCTATACGTTTATAAGCTGATGGTCATTTCCACCATAGTACTTCGTTTGTCTTTTGAGAAGTGCTGACGAGAAGCGGTGGAAAAACTGAAGAACTGGATGAAATTTTGCGAATCGGCACCAAAGAGTTCTATTATATACTGTAGCCACTAGATAAAGTGGCACCATGTGGATGTATGAAAAACGACGCAGACGCTGCTCAAAGTTCTAGAAGCTCGCGTGTGGGAAGCCCGGCAAAGGACAGACAGCGGCCGGATTTAAAAGTGGTGCCATTTCATCTAGCGGCTACTGTAACTGCACTAAACTGGCATCGGGTTAGCTACGAAGTCGTGTTACAGACAGCAAGCAGCACCCGTCATTTTTACGGTTTTTTTTAGATATGTTGGTTGTTTTTTTAGCAACTGTTTATTAGCAAAACTACATTCTATTCTGGTTAATGTGCAACATAATGCTTTGCTGCACAAAAGCCCACTGTCTACTGTGGCAACATGATAATAGTTCCAGTAAAATTTTGAATCGTGCGACATGCAGCGAGCCGTAAGTACCGACTGCACAGGGCGGCGATGAATCACAGCATCTAGATCATAAGAACGCGATAAGTTAAAGAATGAACTTTTGGTTCGTCTCCAGCACAAGCCCAGACCGGCATGATATCGGTCAGCATCAAGCAAAAAATGTCACAATGATGATTGTTTCCGCATAAAGAGATGTGCAATCAGTCGGTATACTTGTATGCAAAGTTCGAACAAACATGATAGCATGTGCTCCACGCAGGCATATAGTAAATTACTCGTACACATATAGCCAAAGAAGATACCAAGTATAAAAACATTTCTTTGCGGGGCTTAATTACTACTTTGTTAATTCGTATCTCTGTACGCTAAATATTTCTAGCTGCATCAAAGTTATTGCACTGGTACGCTGTAACCATGTTTCGATCAGAAATTGTAAAAGCAGCGCGTTATGCGCCTGCCTTGGCGATTTTAATCGTCTTCGCAACTTGGTATAATGGTGCTATTTTCATCTCCGGCCGCGACGCGGCTGCTTATGGCTATCCCTTCCTCGTCTCCGTACAGCGATGGAACGACACGACTGCATCGTGGATTCACACTGGTTCCGGAATACTGGTGAGTACTGAACACGGTAATTTCCTTACAACGGTAAATTATAACACACTTGGACTCCGCGCGGCAAAAATTTAACTTATGAAAACCAGTTTTTGGTTGTGCGTAGCTTGGCGGGCAATTTTCTAAAGTTGACAAGTGAGAAAATCTTTTTTGTTTTGGTACCGACGCGTAATCCGTTTTTGTACTGTACCGATCGTTACCCCCTTCCACAACATACTTGATAAAACCCAAAAGCGTTTATACGAGCGTATCAAAGATATTCAAAACGCGCGTCTCTAATTTGAGGCCTAACAATAAAATTTTGTTATAAAGGGTAACTTTTTAATCACTAACTTCTTTAAGGGTAACTTCTTTTTTTTAACTAGGGTATTCTAACTGGCTTGTGCTAATAAAGGGTTTTACTTTTTAATATGAGGGTTCAATTTACTGTAGATATGCAGTTTATGGAAAACTGGAATGGATGCTGTTTCCGATAGTGCAACTGAAGGCACCGGGCAGCATTTACACCTGGTGTAAGGAATGATATTATGATACTACAAATTAAGTGCAGTTTAGACAGCACACAATTTAATCCGAATTAAAGTGTCGCATTCATTGTAAAAATTAGGTATATTCTATAATTCGGTGGTCAATCCGCTCTTCCGCTCAAAAATAACCTACTTCGATAGACTGGCGATGGTAGAAAAGATAGTAGTCTTTTAATCATACACGCAAGGTAGCTTATTTGTAGTTTACTTCTTCCGCGCAGTTTGCGCGAAACTGCGCGGGGTCTGCTAGTACGTAGTAAGTAGGGTTACAAAAATAAAAGCATCACAGAAAGTTTAGAATTGAAGCCACAGCAGCCTAACACACCTTGACGCTAGCATCTGTAGACCCATCGGAAATGGTGCAAATTTTGATTAATAAAAACATTCAGCCTAATCGTCCACAAGAATTTTTAAACAGGATAAAGGAAAACAAAATTACGAGGAAGCCAGGCTATGTAGTACGAAATCAACAGCCGGTATTATTAATTTTTGAAGGATAACTGAAGTACTGGAGAAAGCAGATTTGTATTCGTTTGTGTCAGGTGTTTGCGTAAGGTTTAAGCGAGGTCGCATCATGATGTGCATTGTGCGCGGTCTAATATTGTAACAAGTATTTTGTGTTAGTACGAGTAACATAAAAGAAACCGCTTCGGCTTCGCCCGCGTTTCTTGTGGCATACGGCTCGCTGATCATAGTCTGAAAAACCTTATCCCTCGGGGCCCGGACAAATTTCATGACGAGGCAATGAAGTTTTTTTTTTAAGTTCGATCACTCTTGCTGATTTCACATGCTACTGTTTTTGAATCTTTCGAAAACGTAAAGCTTATTATTTTTGAATATTAATGTTGCCGGATTCTGAATTACGTGGTACTGATTATGACTATTTCCTACGCATTTTAATCTTGAAAGGGGTATGTGCGGTTTAAGTTGAAATCCTAGAAACTTTTAGGATAGCAGAGAAAGGTCAGCCCTTTTAAGTAATTTTTTTTCACTAGAAATAATAAACGTTCGTAGGTACATATATATTCCGTCACTAGATTTCAAATAAAATATTAGGGAAATATATGGATTTAAAGATTATTCATAATACGTATGTGAATCGTTGATTTACTTTTCTTCTGCTATGCGTACGCCATAATGTTAACTTTGTTAAATATGCTTTTATTGTTGTCAAAGAGCTGCAAATTGCATGATTGCAAGATTATTGATTGTGTACTGTCTGAAACCTACAATAGAGAGGGTGGAAGATCTGTTGCAAGGACATTAAACTCAACCCAACTCAGAAAGTAAGTAAGTAGAAACTCAAGCTTAACGTTGAACGATATTTAAATGTCGTAGCCTGCAGTTTCAAAATGTCGTTTGTTCAAGTGTAGCTTATCAATCTGCATCTGGTTAAAAATCCTGGGAAAATCAAGATGCCCTGATTACCAGGAGCATTTTATGTTGTACTACCGTATTTACAGCCCTGCTACGCCAAGTTCGGACACTTTGCTCGAAAAATTATCACGAGTCACCCGTTAACAATTAGAATCGCATTTCATTTTTATATGATCAGCGTATGTGTCCAGCAACTTTTTTTAATTTAAAGTTTTTACGCTGAAAGCATGCCTCGAGTTACAGTGAGGTTGAAACTAGAACGGACCAGCTTCCAAAAACGGCTCGACTCATCTGTTCTGGGATGCATCTCCCTTTTTACAATTCGTTTAAAAATTCCACACCTTTTCTAGTCTAAATCAGTTAATTTTATGGTGTTTGCCATTCAATTTTCTTCCGGATGATGCCTAACAGAGCCCTGTTTCTACCAAGACTACGTGACCTTTGCAGCCTTCCTGCGGGCACCGTCAAAATGTAGGATAACCTTTTCCCGGCGCTCGCCGTACAGCCGTGAGCGGTCGTAGATGTCTAATCTGGATAAAATCTGGTTTACAGATGACTTTGCGTCTACTTCAGGTTTTTCATTCCCACAAAAAACCCGATACGTTTAGTCCCAACGAATTATGATATCAATCATAACATTTTTTAGACACTGCTTTGTTAGGTTTTTCTTCCAGTTGTCTGGCACTTGCATCTTCCCATCTGTGTGGTAGATAGCTGTCGATTCATTAAAATCGTGTAGTTTGACCCGTGTTTTACCCATGGAAACGGTCAACTTCAAATCATCTACATCTGTACGCTAGGCAGCCGCGTTCTTCATCGGGTGGGTTATAACATACAAGTCTATGGGAGACGAACTTTGGTTTGAGATTACC
This sequence comes from Paramacrobiotus metropolitanus, assembly GCF_019649055.1. Classification (NCBI taxonomy): domain Eukaryota; kingdom Metazoa; phylum Tardigrada; class Eutardigrada; order Parachela; family Macrobiotidae; genus Paramacrobiotus; species Paramacrobiotus metropolitanus. The sequence goes on along the minus strand of NW_026570459.1, from coordinate 71,600 downwards.
TCGAGGACCGATTGCGCAGACCTGAGTTGTTGAACTGTAACGAACACCTCTCGGGCAGATATACAGTTTCCAGAACAGCTCACTTAAAAATTGAGGTTCGTGAAGTTTCTAGAGGGGCAGTAATAAGCACCCTGAAAACCAACACAGCCCCACCCACTTAATCACCGCCTACCTGCTCAGTAACATGCCGGAAGATTCTATTTTTGGTATCATTAGATCCGCAACAAAAAGTTACACTAGAAAAGTGTTAAAAGAAAAACATGATGACGAAGAAACTTATTTTTGAATTTATTTTATGTAACTGTCCGAACTTGGCGTAGCAGGGCTGTATTTAAATTCCGATGACAAATTTTACGATGTTTTAAGGCAGCAAGAAAACGAAAGACAGCGAGTAACACAGCGACATCTACAAGCAAAGGCGGTTGAATAATAGAGACAATTTCGTCTAAATTCGCCGCCGGTGGTGCTGTTCCCATAATAGATGCCTCGTTTGCACGCTGAATCCTCGAGCATTTTATTGTATTACCAACGTAGCTAAAGATTCTGTTAAATGTTTACTCCGTTTACTCGGCAATGCAAGGTCAGTTCTCTTGAGAACTTTCCTTCGACTGACTGACTACTCACTGTTTAATATTGTAACAACAGCCTATCTGGCTGCTGTTCTAGTGGGTTAGTGATTAGCCGTTACCACGATTATGCGGCTGTTGGGATGAAAGGTGGCACGGCCGGCAACGATGCTGGCCGAGGACGTTCTTAACTGACTTCACACAATTACACAAGTGGCTCCGATGGGGATGACGCTGGTTCATCCCAAGCGGTCAAACGCAACAGCGTAACTCAGGCAGGTTTAATAACAATGGCGTTCAAGAAACGGAACATGGTTTAGGCCCTTTAGGGCAAGAGAGTAGGACCAACACGGTTAATCAAGTAGATTCAAGCTGTAGCAAGCTAAGTACAAGACTGAATTCTAGAAATTCATGAGAAGGAGAAGTAGCCGGTAAAATGGCCACAAATTCATAACACGATGGAATGATGAACCATAACGGGGTGGTCTTATCGGTTGTACGAGTACAAATACTCGTACAAATACTATCGCTACAATATAATATTATAAGTGTTAGTTTAGGCTGAGCTTGAGCACCCCGCTTTAAAATTTTCGTTACATAGACCGATAGACGTAATGCCAATTTCCTTTGTTGGCAATTGTTGCTGTCAATTTCCGAACAAAAGCTCCCAGTAGTTTCCCTCGTAGTTGTTAAGACGCTTTTTTGAGCGTTTTAATTAATAAGATTTCGAAATCTATCCGCTGCGACGAGCAGTCTTTAAATTCTTCTGTGCTCTGTCTTTTCCTTGCATTTTTTCGGCGTAAAAAAGTCTCACTGCTGAATAGTTTTTTCCTTTTAGACATTTGAGGGTTACAATTTGATTACAGCAAGATGGTGATTAAACATCAGTATCATAAACTTACTATAGCTGTAAGGACTGGGAACGGACTGCGCCACGTTCCACTACGTCATCACTATCGCATACAGAAAGCACGGCTGTGCTATTGCTTGCCATATTTCCACAGCTTTTGTTGTACCTTTTAAAAGATATTCTCAAGTTTCTTTCTCATCGGGAGATTTCTGATATTGTAAAAGATCAAACTGAATACAGAAACCAATATTTGGTGCGCTAAAAATAAAAGAGAAGAGAAATCTGTTGAGAAAACAGACAAAAACGCTTAACTGTCACCATGGCAGCCGCCCTCCCGTGTATGCGATAGTGATGACGTCAAACGGTTGCTTCCCAGTCCTTTCACACTATAGTAAGTTTATGTCAGTATGTATAAATAAAATTTTAAAGGTGCTTTAATATCGCCATAGAATTTCAACTCGATATTTTGTACTATTTTCAGTTTTACCTTGAAAGCTTTACTGCAGCTGCTAGTTTTGCCGGAACCGGCACTGGTGGCACGGGTTAGAACAATTTTTTTTAGAAATAAAATGCATGTGAACATGCATAAAATGCATGTTTGTGAACATCCTGAATCAAATGGCGTTTACAGTTGTTTTCATTATTTTACGGTTTTTCCGATCTCGTTGCCCCAGATTTTTTTGGAGCTATATTAGAGATCTTCTTCCGTGATACCATATACCTTTTCGCCCTTGCCCGTACACATCGTGTTTACATCATGTTCGCACTTTAGATGTTATGGTTCAGCATTTTGGTCACTGTGCCAAAATGGCCTCCCTAGCTTCAGCTATGTGATAATAGATACTGCGTTGCTAAAACTGCGTTATCAAATTTGTGAAAATTAATTATGTGTCTATGAAACTCTGATGTCCTCAAGAGTAGTCCTTTTCATAGATGAATTCAGCTGTCTGTTTGCTACAAAATCACTGCTTCCAAAGGTAGCACTGCAGTACATTCCGTACAAGCGACAGTGTAATTTTCGCTCACTTTGTAGTTTGTAGTCCTTCTAAACTGTTGACAGTACTTGCTACCGGCCAAAACGTAATGCTGGAATTTGCACGCCGATCAAGGTGCATGCTAGAATTCGTATATTTATGAAAATGTTCAGCTTATGAATCCCGCTGAGATATTATTCGCAAAATAATGCAATCAGTATCTCCGAGTGTACGTACGTACGCACGTGTTCTGTGTTCTTTCTCTCTGATGTGGAGAACCCAGAGATAGCTGAGCGAGTTAAATTTACGGGAACATGTTTGCCCTAGTTTGAGAAGGCTTATGTAAAACACAAACAAATCAGAAATTCTCTTGAAATAATCAATAATTATGCACTACTTCCATATTTAAATTATAGGTCAATGGAAAGAGAGTAATAACGGCAGCGCATATCTGTGCCGCATTCAGAGAGTATAACGACATAATCCGCTGTTCGATGGGACGCCACAACTTAGATGAGGAGGAACAAAGCGCAGTGCATATCAACATATCTTCATATCACTGCCATGACGAATATAATCGAATGGCCTGTGAACACGATATCTGCCTCTGGAACCTAGCAGAGGTAAACAATAAGTAGTTCCGGTTACAAGCTCAATTATTTAACTTAAAAAAATGATAATAATTAGAAGCATTATAATTCGCACATTTAAAGTAACTTCACGCGAAGTCTTTCGATTCCTTGGCCTTGGCACGAAAAAATGAAATAAAATGATACTAGGAAATATCCAAATTCACTCCCTGGATGATGCCGGCACCGTTCAGTTTTGCGCACAGCCCGCCGTTTCCTGAAGCCTGTAGGCTGCCGGGATGGGGCTCTTCGCTAGGGCATAATGGAACGCCCTCGCCGATCCTACAAGAAGGCCAAATTTTTCCTCTAACACCATTCGAGTGCAAAACGCTTGATCCAGGAATCTTTGAATTCAACTGGTGCGCCTATGGCCAAGAGTTTCCAGGTCCCGGGGACAGTGGCAGCCCCCTCATTTGTCGCTCGGTCCCTGTGGTCCAAGGATCAAGTGGTTGCAATACATTCGTGCGGGTACATTTGCATTACACGGAATTGTGTTTTAACTTTTATGTGCAATGATGTTTACGAACCTTCTTCCGCAGGACGTCACTGTTTCCAGGGAGAAAGCGCTTTTCCTAATACCTGAACCTGGCCCATTACCGGCGTTTCATTACTACTGACCCTGTACCGAATCAGTGTCGTGTCGACTTAACAAGTTATACAAGTAATTAGTGCAGTTGTTACTGTAACTGTTCATCATCAGAATCATCAGAACAGCTCCAAATTTTTAAACACTTACTTCTTTTTGTGGTATCTTGAAAAATGAGTACGGTTGAGCGACCAGTAAACCAAATAGTTAGCATGTGTTAGGTTTTTTCTGAGCAGTCATTAATCATTTTTGGATGTTTACTCTATCTACTTGTATTAACGCAATAAACGAAGTAACTGATATCAGCCATATGTTCTGCCCCACTCGTTCTGTTTTTTTATATCCTGATATTTATTCAGCTTGGCGATGCGTTTTATGTATTCAGATTGGCGTCATAATTTTACGAGGTACTTATTTATTTACTGTGGATCGTTCTGTTGCTACATGTTGGTGTTGTACGAGTTATAGCAGTCAGTTTCCATACTCGAACCAAACGCTTTCTACTTCTTTCCGCACCAGTTTCATTTGCGCTATGTTTAAAATCGTTTGGATGAGCGAGCATTTTAGGGAAGCGGTACAGTTACCATACGCTACTGGGTGGTTTCTGAGTAGCGACCGAAAATGCAGTATTAGCTGTACGAACGGAGTAAATCGAAGTCATTCTGATAGACCATTTTACAATATTTTAAGGATTTTAAATCGGAGCAGCTACTCTGGGTAATCTAGCAGTGCGGTTGATGGGTTGCTGAAATTGTACGATATTAGCGGTGGTTGCGAACCACATTACTGCACGAGCGCGAGAGCCAGTACCACCGCGAAATGTAATGCTCTTTTCATTTTTGCACCAAAATACAGTATATCGGTTATGTTTTTCCAGGGAAGTGTATTTTTTACATACTTATTGCCGTGCCACAAAGTGCATTTAGTTTTTGGTGATCTTTCTGAGTAATGTACAATCACTTTGAACAATCACTTTCATTTGGTATTTTCCTTTCTCTAATACAGCAAGTTATTTGGAAATACTATCAGTATTGTGAACGCGTAGAGAAAAAAATTATCTAAAACTAGCACATACATTGTACAGTATTGTAGCAATAGAAAGTTTAATGTACCACTAGTAGGAATGTTAGGTGCCTTTCTCTTCTGACTGTTAGTTGTGCTGTTAATGAAGACGAGTCCTTATTTCTTTACATTTTCCTACCACATCTCACGGTCAGACTCTTCTTGAAATTATTCTTGCTGCAGCTTACTCAGAATCTTGCTAATGAATTCTTGCTCCTGTTACATATATTGTCTCGCGCCTTCCACGCTTCTGGCTCATCAGCTTGCTTTGCTCACTGAATCTGGTCACTGAATCTTGCTTACGTGTAACTGCTAATAAACTCTTGCAATGACCTTGCGTTGTGTTGCTCTAACCGCAGCGGTACGAGCATGCATCCCAACGGTTGCTACTACCCACCGGTGTAAACGTTAGTGCCAGCCTTGTCCACACTAACAGCCGGCAGATTGTGGCAAGGTGGAATAGCTAGCCCACTCCCGTAAAACAGTAGTCCAACCGGCTGCTGTTACGGTATAGAAACAATAATAAACGTAATAAGTACCGTAAAACCCGATATTAACGCCCTGGGCTTTTATTTTTTCGAGAGGTTTGGGAGGGGGCGCTTAAAACCGCAGGGGGCGTTTATTGCGGGGGGGCGTTTAAATATTTCAAAGGAATATCGCGCTCAGGATATTCAAGTTTTAACGAAATTTGTATGTGTGGACATTAAAGGAATAATTTAGAAACCAAGACATTTGCTAGAAAATCATGGTTTAACAGGTGTGCTTAAATGGAATCCACGTAACTTAACAAGATGTAACATTCAGACTGTAACGACAATGCTCTAAAAAAGCGCGGCGCCGCAACTTATTAGGCGCCCCGGGGCGATAATTTCGGGGGGGGCTTCTATTATTTCGAGAGCTTCGGGAGGGGGCGTTTAAAGCCGCACGGGGCGTTAATTTCGGGTTTTACGGTAATCAGTTTGAATACTATAGTCGCATGCTGCTAATGGGCAACGTACAACTTCGATTTGAAGAGCAATATAGGTATGACTGCAAATTATTAATTTGTAACACGTTGCTGTTAGTAGTGACTAGTGAGTATATTGCGACCTTTCCCTCCCTGGTCCGCTGCGTACGTAATTCATGGATGCTTCCTTAAAACGAACCGAAATGTCCCCAGTGGGTGAACGTTTGTACGTACAGGCTGCAGGTCACATCCAAGGAGTCGACGAATAGCGTTAATTAAGCGAAATGGCAAATTTGCCCCAGGATTTTTGGCAGAATAGCTTCTGGCTATTTTCCAACAGTATGGGCGGCAGAATAGCCCTACACTTCGCCCGTATAGTCTTCAGCTATTTTGCCCCAGTATACATAGTCGGTATTATAGATTTTATACTTATTGCTTCAAATCATTGCAGTCACGCTGGCTTCGATAGTGTTACTCTACTTCGGTATTGCGCGATTTTTCTACTTAACAGCTGTCGATGTAAGTGAGAATGCCTTCATTGAATTCCTTTGGGATGACTGTGACTAGACGGCACTGTACTTGTTCGCTGGGATACCGCCGACAACATCAAGTCCGCCAGCCACAGGAGAGAAAATACCTCAGTATCTGTATAAGAATGATGTATTCAAAATAATAAAGGCCAGGGAGTAGAAACACACTAGCAGCAATCTCCCCAGTACACAGCGTACAGCCGTAAACAAAAAACACGTGACGGTGTCCAGCGGAAGCCGGTACTTCAACACTTTTCCCGTTGTACAATCATTTTGAGATTTAACAGTCGCGCGCTCCCATACTCACCACTTCGAACCTGTGGGGCGCAGTGCACTGTACGACAGTCCGATATTTTAGCTCAGCCGTAAAATGGTCTGGGTCGCATACTGGCACATAAGGCTGGGTACGGGACCGCGCGACATTTTCGTTAAAATTAATTATAAAGTGTTCGGCAATTGTTTAGTTGTACAATTCGTTCAACTACGTAACTCTGCACTGCACCGTAATTCATAATGCGGCAAATTAGTTATGAAATATTCTGCCGACCATGCTGCGGCAAAATAGAAAAAGGCTACTGCAACGCATAATGGGCAAAACAGCAGAATGCTATCTGGCCGCCCATACTAGGGTAAAACAGCAAAAGGCTATTTTGCACACCGCACAATACTGGGGTACAATAGCCACAGCCTAAAAATAACGAATTCAATAATTCGTATAAAAAGGTTCTATAGATTTTATAGTTAACCCGTTGACGGGCATTGGCGTCACACGACGACAAGGTGTTTGGAATTTTTTCCCAAGGGCTGGGCAACAGTTTTTCGCTTTCCCTTAACGCAATAAGCAACGAGGAACTTTAAAGCAGCAATAAAAGCATTATTCAACCTTGTGTCTCAAGTTAATCAAAAACTACAGGTGCGCAAAAATCGCTAATTTCGACTTGACTCAGCTCTCCGATGCCTTGGTCAATAACTCTGTCGTCGATGGTTCAATAAATTTGAGATAAATCAGCAGGGTACATTTGATGATGCTTTATTCAGAAATATCCACCGTGTCTTCAAAAAGTCGAACATAACAAGACCATTGTCCGTCAAAAACACATGTTGCCTCCTGACGCCAATGCCCATGAAGGGTTATGAATACACGGGCGGGTGCACTTTCGACAGATTCTTTTCATTACGTAAGCGGAATAAGTTACTGTCGGTTCTGAGGCAAAACATGTTCCATGTGGTTTTGGTTGTTGAAAGCTGGCAGAAAATGGGGTTGCTGAACGGCCCCCCGGGCGGTCGGCATGGTAGTCCTGATGCGGTTAGTCCTGATTATAATTCTACAGCCAGTGTATGTAGCACTGTGAAATGGCAGCACAACCCCGCATTCTGCTGCTCTCTGCCTTCGATACCGAATACCGCTTGGGCAAGCAAAGCTATGGAGCCGCGCAGCTTTAAAGAAACATGTGAATTTTGGGTTCTGAGTTTTTTGACCAGACTCTGGCGATTGCAAACTGTAATAACCACATTAGCGATGTTGACCTTTGCGGCAGCCTTATATAAGTTACGTCCGGCCGATGATGTGTTAGAAAAAGTGCGAGTGACCATTAATATTTGATTCGGCGCCAATCGCCTCTGCAGCTGGATGATTCCCGCCGCTCTCCCCATACCCACCACTGCGGCCATACCAGGAAACGTGCAATTAAGTCTGAATGATGCACGCAGTGTAAAGGCGGCTCGGGGTGTTCACAAATGCAGCAAGTGCAATGTTAGACTGCACAAAGGCTGCTTCGTGAAGTGCCATATGAATAAAGGCGAAAAGTCTGCGAAGGAATATTATCAGCATCGCTTGTTTTCTGAACTTTATATATGCAGTAGTGGTCAAAATGCAAGAAAACGGGTTTTAGCAGTTTTTAATTTTTTTCTGACCAGTGGTCAGTGTGTTGACCACTTCTATAGTGCTGTTTTAAAGTACTTTTTTTGTACTATTTAATTAAGTAATTGCTTCTACTTAATTCCTTTTCGTCTAATTATTACAAAATTATGTGGCTTTATACTGTAGACTGTCCATGGGCATTGGCGTCAGCAGACGACATAGTCACCACCGTTGACCTATGGTCAACACGAGCTCACAAAAAATTCCCTTTCTTAATTGAATTTTTTCATCGGGAAATCCCGATTTTCGTAAGGAAACTCGTACTCCTTCGAGTACCGCCCGCTGGTGGGTTAATAAAATAAGAATCAGTTCAGTAATGTGGTTATTAAATTAATAAGGTGAAGGCTCCACATACCACCTTTTCACCACCTACCCCTTTTTTACCACATATACCTACCCCTTTGTACCATACCCCCTACATACCTACCCCTTTTTTACCACCTTTCTCTCCTAATACAACCTTTGCAAAACCACCTTTGACTCCGCATGCGTCCATGTGATACTTTACAGTCGTAAACGAAATAACAAGTTCCAAGAACCGTTCACGATATATTATATTAAAAAATCCCAAGGTTACCAAAAAAGGAAATAAATAAACAAATATGCTTGTAAATTTATCCCAATATTCATCATACAAGTAAGTATCTCGCCGTGTCTGGTCTGGGTGCGATCGACTGCTAGGATAGAACTTTTTAGGACATATTTTTCGTGTTTACGGTAAATTGATTTTGCTAGCGAGTATTTTTTGTTCTCTTAACGTACCAAATTTGTGCAGGTTAGTTTTAAAAATAAAAATGGTTAATTAAAAATTCATTTGTAATAACTATAATATCTGTAGTATAAAGTCGTACTATAGAGTATAGAGTAACAGTGTTAAAAATTGAGAATGCCGGTAAAAATCTTTTTTGAACGAACGAAATTTTTATTCATAATAGTATTTGGCTGTACTCTACACAAGAGATGCATTTTACTATGACAGCATGATAAAAGTCCCAGTAGAAATTTGGAATCATGCGACCTGCACCGAGCCGTTTTCCGTAAGTACCGACTGCGCAGAGTTTCGATGAATCACATCACCGACGTTAAGAACCGAGTAATATCTAGTAGATCATAAGAACGCGATAAGTTAAAGAATGAACTTTTGGTTCGTCTCCAGCACAAGCCCAGACCGGCATGATATCGGTCAGCATCAAGCAAAAAATGTCACAATGATGATTGTTTCCGCATAAAGAGATGTGCAATCAGTTCATGCAAAGTGCGAACAAACAAGATGGCATGTGCTCCACGCAAGCTTATAGCAGAAATGCAGAGTATTCGTTTAAACCAAAAAAATACTGAGTATAACGACATTTCTTTGCGAGGCAGCATTACTGCTTTGTTTTGCAATTGAAGTCGTACCTTGGTACGCTGAAGATTTCCATTTGCCCTAAAGTTATTGCACTGGTAAGCTGCAACCATGTTTCGATCAAAAATTGTAAAAACAGCGCGCTATGCGGCTGCCTTGGCGATTTTATTCATCTTCGCAACTTGGTATAATGGTGCTATTTTCATCACCGGCCGCGACGCGGCTGCTCATGGCTATCCCTTCCTCGTCTCCGTACAGCGATGGAACGAAACGACTGCATCGTGGGTCCACACCGCTTCGGGAATCTTGGTGAGTGGTCAGAACGCTTTTTTTTGAAGTTAGGCTTAACTGACAGTCTCATAATACTGGTGTATTGTAAAAAGAACTTTGTATTAATTTTTGGTGCGTTAACGGTCACATTTTGTTTGACGAAATTGTTATGTACGGGTGTACGGTCTAAGATTAAGTTAAGTGCCTAAAGTTGTTAATTCTTTATTTTGCACTGTATAGCAGAGAAGTGTAAGCAGTCAACGGAATTCGCTATCTAATGCTACTGCACAAGCATGACCTTTAGTTCTCGACAAGATCAACAATTCAGTTGTTTGATAGAAAGTGTGGGAGGATTTATTTTTTTTAAATTTGACGGGGTCTCGCTACGTAACATATTTGAAGTGCTTAGACCTACCACGAAATCAACAACCTTATGCTAACTAGTTAGCACTTTTTAGGCGTAAACTTGAAAACCTCTTTCACCAGCTCAAAGCTTGCAAACCAAATTTTGATAAATTTTGTGCAACACCTTCATTAAAATTTTAGATTATTAGGAAGCTGTTGATCGGCAATCAAAACTGAATATAAAAGATTTCATATTTCTGTTCAAAGGGATGCAAATATGGTCACTGGCACTCACTGCAATGTGACTGTTAACGGCATACATTTTTTGCGTTGTAGGGTATGAAACAGCCAGTGCCCATATTCCACTTTACAGGCCTTTCGCCCTTTATATCACCACTTTTAAACTGTGAACGCCTCTGAACCTCGAACAGTAACCTGTGTGCCGGTGGTTCTCATTTCTCAAGGATTGTATTTAAGTAGATGCGATGTACGTACACATCCATGTAATGTGTACGTTGCATAATATTAATTATTACGATACATCCCTTATAATTATTATAAGGGATGTATCGTAATAATAATTATATAAAGAACTGAAACAACTACATAAGAAAAATTGCTAAACGGAAAAACATTCCTAAATATTTATTTAGGTAATTAAAAGAATATGTAATCATAATAATTAAAGGCATAACATTATTAAAGGCATAATATTAAAGGCATTATTTAAAGGCATAATAATATCATGCACAGCGCATCAACCTACCGTAAAATCTCCCTCTACAACAAGGGCTTCTTCGTACTCGGTTCCAGATTTCATTAGGGCAAGACGCGCAGTTGTTTGAAATAAAAATTGGCCCCTCCGAACAAACCGTTTGAAAAGAATTCCCCCTTCCAAACAGCGCCTGCTCCCGAAATAAGTCCCCGTCCTCCACAATGTTCAAACTCATGCACCCAAGTGGAGCAAACTCCATAATTACGGTTTATGCGTGCTAAAAGTGTGCCACTTTCGAGCACGTTTTCTGGACGTTCACATGCTGCCATGTGCACGCAAGTTCCAGGAATGCAATTAAGGGATTTGGCCCGGTACATAGCACTAAAAGCGTGTACATTGACGGGAATATTCGCTTTCGCGCACTTTCAAACACTTTTTTGGCTTGCTTTTTATTATTGTATGGCCAAATAATTGGTGTATATAGGCGTAAAATCCGTTTTCGCGCGCAACATCCGGTTGCGGAGTTATGAGGGTAACAAAATTCCAAAAAGTTTAAATGCATTCAGATGTACCAAAAGTCTCATTATTGACCGATCCCTTTCGAGCTTTGCACGTAAATGCACATGTGAGGAGGAGTGGCCTCCCCGTACGCCCGCACTGGTGCGGGTGCTAAGTTGTTTTGCTGTATTTTGATGTTGAATTTCTTCATCTACCAGATCTTCAATCTGGTGGATTCTTCAGTTGCTAGCCATCGTCGTCTGAGTAACTGGCTGCTCTTTTGGCCCCGCAGCATTCTGCTGCGGGAGCTTCTGTAGTGTCATATGAATGGGATATAAAAGTGTGCAGTTGGTTGTCGGGTGTCTTGCGTTTCCGCATAGCTCGTAGTAAACAACACTGCTCACTCTGCAGGATAGATTTGGGTTCTGTCTCTGCCCGTGGATTCTTCCTAGATCCACCATCATACACATAACCATGAAGATCGTTTTGACACGGATCCACTGTTCCGGCATGTTTTTCAAATTTTAAAATGAATTTCAAAAATTTTAAAATTTATTTTAAAATTCTAAAAAAATCGTAGAAGTCTGGGTCCGTGTCAAAACGATCTTCATGGTTATGTGCATTTACGCGCAAAATTTGAAAGGGATCGGTCCATAATGAGACTTTTGGTACACCTGAATGCATTTAAACTTTTTGGAATTTTGATATCCTCGTAACTTCGCAACCGGATATTGCGCGCGCAAACGGTTTTTTCACCTAGGTATACAGTTCTTCTGGCTACAAAATACCATAAAGCAATGCAAAAAAGTGTTTGGGAGCGCGCAACAGCGAAAGTTCCCCTGGATGTACACGAACTTGGTGCTATGTACCGGGCCAAATCCCTTAACCTGTTATTACAAGTGGGTTTTTCTGTTTCAGAGAAGAAACAGTACATATATTGCTCTTGAATACGATATTAGTGCAAGTCCAGCTAAACGGTTTTGTCTTGAAAGAGTAAAGAATAACGATGAGGAAAAATTGATAGGGAATAACCAAATCATACCGTTTCGGTCGGAAATGCTTTTAGCAATAAAAAAATATAGCTTTTCACTCATTTTCGACTATATATGGTTATGCATGTACAGAGTACAGCACTTGAACGAATCAGCTTACAGTAATTTCAACACATATAGGGGGCAAAACTAAGCGTGTTCCACGGTTCCCCTGTATTGCTGCCGTCACCCGCCTGGAGTGTGACGTTACGGCAATACATATGGTTAAATCTGGCGCGGTACATAAGCGCCTTGTTCAGCCACAACGTCAAACTCCAGCCGGGTGACGGCAGCAATAGCCGGAAACGGTGGAACACGTTTAGTTTTGCCCCCTATATGTACTATCTCCGTATTAAATTACAGGTACACGGCAAGAAAGTTGTAACTGCGGCTCGTGTTTGTACCGCATTCAGAGATTATAACGACATAGTCCGGTGTTCGCTGGGACGCCACAACTTAGAAGAGGAAGAGCAGAGCACAGTGAACATCAACGTATCTTCTTACCACTGCCACGACAAGTTCAGTCAATCCCCATGCAGACACGATATTTGCCTACTGAATCTAGCAGAGGTGTGCAGCAGTTCATTTTAGCTTGATATATACATATTTACAACTTACGTGTAATAAGCACTATGTAAACAATAGGATTTGTTCAACGTGCATCCTGTGTGGCTGTATGTACTATGTACTGTCACCTGCTTCGGATAATTAACGTTTCCATTGCAATAACTAGAAAATATCCCGATTCACGCCTTGGATGATGAGGGCACCTTTCAGTTTCGCGCATGGCTTGCCGTTTCCTGGAAATTGCAGGCTGCCGGGATGGGGCTCGTCGATGGAGCATAATGAAACGTACTCGCCAATCCTACAAGAAGGCCATATTGTTCCCTTAACACCATTCGAGTGCAAAACGCTTGATCCAGAAATCTTTGAATTCAACTGGTGCGCCTATGGCCAAGAGTATCCAGGTCCCGGGGACAATGGCAGCCCCCTCATTTGTCGCGCTCAGTCCCTGTGGTCGAATGATCAAGTGGTTGCAATGCATTCGTGCGGGTACGTTTTCAGCACACTGAATTGCATTTGTTGTGTACGACACTTCTTCCGCAGGATGCCAGAAATTCCGGGGAAGAAACGCTTATCTTACTACCTGAACCTGGCTTATTACCGGCCCTTCATTACTGCTGACCCTGTACCGAATCAGTGTCGCATCGACTGATACCGCTTAATAGTTGATGCAGCAGTTCCCTTTAATAGCATTCAGTAGAACATTAATTTTTCAATACGTACTTGTTTTGGTGCATGTAAAACCGGTGCATGTTTAGCTCCAACGATATCGTCCAGTAAGAGTCGTATTACGTGTATCGCTCTCAGTCTTTATAGGCACGTTTATATAAAATGTTGGTAAATACCTGTTGCGGTGGGAAATGATTGCGAGTGCGAATGAGCTACCAGTAAACGAAACAGTTAGAATGTGTTGGTTTTTCTAAGCAGTGTTTGGTAATTTTGTAAGTGTACCGTACTTGTTTTGGCGCCATATTAAAACGAAACAGTAGTACCTAGTACCTACTACCTACTGAACCACTCGTGCTATTACTACTTGTTGATGTTGTACGAAGGCAAGGTGCTTTCACCGCTGTATCTAAATTTCACGATATCAAGTCAAACCTGCCTCTACATAAACTTTGTACAGTACATAAATACGCTTTGTCTTTAACTGGCGCGTTCTGACTCCTGTAGGCTTCGAAATGGTGTTACATCCATCCTATATATTAATTCTCTAAGCCTTAGCGAAATTCCATTACTGTCTCCCTTTTGTGAACGAGCCACTGAACCAAACTTTGATGTCTATATGTCGTTCCATAGCGGCAAGTTTGCAGATTGCAGAAACCAGACAGTTTTTTAAAAGTGTGCAAAGTTTCAGAAAAAATCTTGAAAGAACATAACATACAAAGTTTACGGGAAAAGTGGAGAACTCACCACTGCAAACCCGCCCACGCCACCACTGTCACGAACATCACAAGAAACACAGCCATCTACACTTGATGGAACTTTGGCGTACCTACCGTAAAACCCGATATTAACGCCCCCCCGAAATTAACGCCCCGTGCGGCTTTAAACGCCCCCTCCCGAAGCTCTCGAAATAATAGAAGCCCCCCCGAAATTATCGCCCCGGGGCGCCTAATAAATTGCGGCGCCCCGCTTTTTTAGAGCATTGTCGTTACAGTCTGAATGGTACATCTTAATTATTTAGGTGAATTCCATTTAAGCACACCCGTTAAACCATGATTTTCTAGCAAATGTCTTGGTTTCAAAATTATTCTTTTAATGTCCAAACACACAAATCTCGTTAAAACTTGAATATCATAAGCGCGATATTCCTTTGAAATATTAAACGCCCCCCCCGCAATAAACGCCCCCTGCGGTTTTAAGCGCCCCCTCCCAAACCTCTCGAAAAAATAAAAGCCCAGGGCGTTAATATCGGGTTTTACGGTAACTTATCCGATTGCCTTTAGTTCATAAGATTTTTATTGAAAATTAGTTTTTTTATTCGAATTTAGTTTTACTTCTTAAAGACTGAACAGGCGAGATCTCCTGGGAAGTGGGAACGACTCTAATTCCAAAGATAAAGTAGTTGCCTTCCGCAACGAGCTGATTAGATTTATTATTGCAACTGCTTCCACGGGGCAGTTAGCTTGGGTATTCCGTATTACTGTACTAATTACTTACTGTTTGCTGACGTGCCAATAAACGTTATTTGTGAGAGACTGAAAGTCCATTTTTGGGAATTTTGGTATTCGACTGGAAATGCTGTAGACTGTTTCAGCGAAACAAAGAATCCCAGTCCCGCCGGGGGCACGGATTCGAAACGCCGCCCGGCGGGAGAAGGCGGCCCAAGGCCCCAAATCTTTTCCGGCGAGTGAAGTGAGGAGCGCTTATTTTAGATGTCCGCAAGGGGAGGGAGGGGAGATTAAAATATTTTTCCGAAAGAAAATCCGAGAAACGTAGAAAAAACGGTTATATGAAAATCTAAAGCGCATATTTAGCATTCAAAAAGTTAAAACAAACAGAAGATCATAAAAGTGAAACTTATCCGCTTTGTTATTTATCTTTTTGCCAGCTATAAAACAATTTGTCCGATCATCTCCCATCACAAGTCAAAACTAAAAAACACTTTGGGAATACCCTCCCCGGTGCGCCACGGTGCGACAAGCTACATTAAATGAACTATCCGTGCGGGCACAAGCGTCAAGCGACAATGCGTTATGGGAGAGTTGGGGGTGTTGTTGTGGAATTAATACTAGGCGAATGCATATTGTTATTAACAGCGAGATTTTTGCCCAACTTGAAACAGATTTTATTATCACGTAACAGAAGGCGGAAGCATAGGCGACGAGCCGACGCCTATCTACAGTGGGGGTAGCAAGCAAGACACTGTGCTTAAGTTTTCGACGATAATTAATGATAAAAAGTTCACCAAAGAATTGTACAATAAAATTTTGAAGTCTTTATCCAGTTTAAATTTGTTTTTGCATGTCAGCAGTAGGAGGAATTGAACACTGGAAAGTATGCATTTTTACTCTATAAGTGGTCAAAAGGGTTACATCAGTGGTTGTACCGTCGTATCACTGGATCATTGTATCGGTCACGACGGACAGGCTAAATTCAACGAAGTTCTGAATGGTATCTGAACCAGTAGAACTGTAGAAGTAATACGACTACGAAAATCCAGTAATTATGGAGGTGCGTCTTATTTGGAGTTCTTGACAACTGACCGGCATTTGCCGCTGACTGTTTGGGAGAAGCTTAAAAGTTTGTTTTATATTTGGAAATACAGGGGTGCCGCGCCAAGTTGGGCAGCTTCTCCTAAAAATTCTTCTAGGTCACCCACCAACAAATTAATAGTTATTCGATTTTTTTATTATCGCCGTATGTGTTATGCAACTTTTTCACTCTGGGTCACGACGTTGAAGGCGTGGCTTGCAATACAGTGAAATTTAAATTAAAGCAGACCTGCACAAAAATGCGGTTCAACCCGTGGACCATCCTAACCTCCCTCCCATTTAAAATTCGTTAAGAAATTCCGCTAATGTTATAGTCCAAGAGAGGTTATTCTGAGCTGTTTGCCATTCAAAGCTCTTGTTAAAGTCGTTCAGTTCCATTCTATTTCAGTGATGGCGACGTGACCTTTGCATTGCTACTGGAGGCACTGTCAAAATAGTGGACGGTGCCCTTTGCGAGTTCGCACAGGAGTAGCGGATGGTCGGATGTGTTTTGTGTGTGAAAAAACTCGTTCGTTAAGCACTGAGTAACAACATGATTTTTTGCTTTCCACAAAAAAAGCTCGCGACATGCCGTTTAAACACATTTTCGCACCAGCGAAAAATTTATTTGGCCACTGCTTTGTCGGTTTTTTTTCGATTCTTCTTCCAGCTCTATCTTATCCCATGCCTGGTAGATAACAGATGAAACACAAAAATCCTCTACATCAATGCACGTCTCATTCTTGGAAAACATCATCTCATAGTTATGGTGCTCTGCACGCTAGGCAACCACATTCTTCCGGAAGCACTGTTTAACATACAAGTCTATGGATATGGGATGTCACTTGTGTCGATACGGTCGCTGCTTCCCATATCAAGTCCACATGCTCGACTGCCGGATCGGCCGCGTTACAAGCAGAAGAAAGGAAATCTAATTTGTACTCGTATCTGATTGGGCGATACATTTTTGCAGCCATTGCCTTCGAAACAATGGGCCCATGGGGACCGTCAGCTACGGCCATTATCAAGGAAATCGGGAAACGTCTATATAATCAAACCGGAGAGGCTCGCTCCCATGAGTTTCTCCGGCAGCGACTGTCCTTGGAGATTCAGCGGGGAAACACGGCCTCAGTTTTAGGAACAATGGATGGAGTTGAAAAGTTTACTTAACTCTTTCTGTTGTGATAATTAGGCTTTTTTCATTGTTTGGTTAACTTGTGAATGTTTATTGATTTGTACACTGCCGCCGTTTACAAATAAAAGACGTAGCATAGTCATTGGAAGGTGCACCTTCTTTCTGGGTCACCTCGAGCACCAGTTTTGCAAAAGTCTTTGCTGACCCATACCATATACCTTTTAGGTCACTCAACAGTTTTTAAAAATGTCCGCGAAAAAATGTCACTCGGGGAACTTTCTGGAAGGTCAGTTATAATCCCCCTGAAAGTGACCACTACCCCATCCTCGTTTTAACCAGTTGGCTACTTCTTTCCTCATCTAACATTTCAAATTGTAGCGTGCTCTGATCCGCAATAAAATTCTACACTGGAAAAGTGCAAAATGAAAAGCAAAACTAAGTACAGAAATTTTTTAAAATTGAATTTACGTAACTGCCCGAACTTGGCGCGGCACCCCTGTAAAAAGGGCATGTTTCTGGAAAATTTTAAATTTTCGGGTCTAATTTAAGGTTATTCTGAAGTCAGCGGAACGGGATAAGGTTTTCTCAAAACGACCTCAAACATTTAATTAGCAAACTGATACAGGCTAACTGCTACTACTATATTTGGCAGATCTATCTGTACTTGCCAATGAAATGCAATAATAATACTCAGTATATTCTTATACTTTCCGCACAATAAAACTAAATTTGTATTCGTGGGTTTATGGATTTCCTAAATATCATTTTATCGCCGATTTATTCCGCGCAGTTTGCGCGGGGTCTACTAGTCAAACCAGAATATCCATGCATACTTTGTGTGCTTATCGCTATACGACTGTAGATGTAACATCTTTATGAAGTCTACTGTAACATGGGCGTGTTACCATGGACTCAGGAAGAATCCAGGACGGAGACCCAGATTGACAGGATCCCGTGTAGTGTAAATAGCTACAGTTGTGTGGATAAATGCGCAACGCACGGCAGCCAGCTAGCATAGTACACTTTAATGAGCATCAATCATCTCTGTGAGCGAGGGATTCACTGGCGTTCACGCTCGCAACGCTGCGCGCCGATGACGTGTCCGTGTTGTGTTGTGTTTCGCATCTGATTGGCTGACGTGCGCCTTATGTGGGCAGGACTTAGCACGTGCGGAGCAGCGTTGATTTGGCTCTCCGTTTGATGTTCGCGCTGTGTGGCGCAGTGTTGATTTTCGCTTGTCGGAACTTTCAATATTCATTAAAAGTTAGCAATTAGCTGTGCGGCTTCGCGTGTTATTTCGCTGCTCGCAATACTTTACAGCATTGCTCACTACGCGGAATCAGTTCAGTTCTGGTTGCCGTATATAGATCAACTGGATCTATCATAATATCTCTGATCAAACAACACTAATCAACACCGCGCAGAGAGCCAAATCCATCACGCTCTCAGCCGCGCTGGGCGCCACCCACTTTGGGTACAGACAATGAACGTCTTTAGCCGTCAGCCAATCAGAAGAGACACAACACAGACACGTCATGCAGCATAGCGCCGTAGTCGTGAGGGTGAACGCCAGTGAAGCCATGGCTCACAGGGGGTTCTTGCGTAAAAAATACTGCGCAATAGCCTAACATACACATCTTGTTTGCAAAATCCTTGTTTAATTATTATAAGTTTTTACTCAGCAGGTTTTACGAGAAAATCCGAACGCTGCAAAGCCGGTTAATGTTAATCGACCGAAGCGAAGCAGAGGTCCTCTATGTAAAGGAAAACGGGATTTTTGTCGGTCACATCGGTCACGTCGATCACGAATTAATTACTTTTAAAACAAATCCGGAAATAATAATTCATTAAAATAATTAAGTGGAATAAGTAGTAAAAATTTGGGTAAATATATTTTCCTAAAGGTGGATGCAATAATTTTGGTTTTCCGCTTCGCTTCGGTCTTTTAGTGCTAGCCAACTGCGGTGCACTTCTCTAGTAAAATTTAGTACGAGTATCAAAGATAAGCTGCGACACTGCCCTGTAACACAGCGGTGTAATCGACTTGAACTCCAGGGTGCCTTTACAACCCATGGGGCAGCCGTTGTAAAATGCATATACCCGAGTAATAAATACGGTTCCTACCCGGCGGTGTGTGTGCCCGGTAGTCTTCAGGTTTTATTGTACTTCACATCAAGATTCTTGTGGACGTTGATTACACAAGTAAAATGCATGGATTATATAGTCTATATACTCGTAGAACCGCACCACATTTACTTTTCTGAATATTGAATTTATAAGGATACGTACCAACTTTTTGGATTATACTGTATGCACTATGTTGCGTATGCTGATGATGATCCTGAAACCGTTAGGAATCAGTTATTTAATAATTTAGTATACACGCACAGTTTCAGCAGATTCCAAGGTCAGCGAAGCGAGAACGAGGCATGAAGGATGGTTGTGTTCGTCTGTTAGCAAAAGTTTAGAACGATACTCGTATAGAAAAACTGAACACTCTTAAATGCTTTGACAAAGTTTCGGGTGAAACAAGATTCCGAAAACTGTAAGCGCAGGAAGGTGCACCAAAAGTCTCATTATGAATGGCCCAAAGTTTTGCACCGAATTGCACGGATAAGCCTGCAGATTGTTTGTTTAACACGGTACCAGAACTCTGGATTTTTTTCCAGTTTCCAAATGAATTTTAAATTTTTTTTAAAATTCACTTTAAAATTTGGAAAGCATGAAAGAAACCTGGTTCTGTGTCGAAACGACCTTTATGCTTATTTGCACTTCTTGAAAACTTTAAAGGAGAACGGTCCATAATAAGACCTTTCCACCGGTTTGCATGTTTGCATGTAAGCTAAGAAAATTATTGTTTTACCCATATTTTTCCAGCCGGATGTTGCGCGCACAAACGGTTGTCAAATGATTTTACGTGATACCGGTAATACCTATACGAGGCGTGTGTCCCTTACTTAGATAGAGCACATTTACCTTACCATACTTAGATAACTGTGCCCGCGTTGTTCACTCAATGTGCAGCGCTGTCAACCACCCAGAGATGGCAACGCTAGAGACGAATTTGAAAAATGTGTTGATTCAGCCGTTGATAACTTCAGGTGCTCACATCTCGTGAATGTGGGAACAGAACTGTTGTAATACCTCAAAGATGCAGAAAAAATTCACAAGTTTTTGATGCCAAGTAATATACATAAGTTTAGTGCAGCTGAAACAAGTTGTAGTTTCTCGTATTAGACACGCTATAGGATCTCTTCGTGGACCCTTCAGCATGTACTATGCTAAGTCTGAAACAGAAATGAAATAATTTATTTCAGTCGCTCTAAATCTGACTTACTGGTATCAAAATCTTCAATGGATTTTCTACATCTTTGAGATATTCTTGAACAGTTTTCCCACATTCACGAATGAATATTTAACTAGTTATCAACTAATTTCAACAGATTTTTCAAATTCTCCCTAACGTTGCCATCTTTGGGTGGTTGACAGCGCTGCACAACACGGGCACAGTTATCTTAGTATGGTAAGGTAAAAGTGCTCTATCTAAGCAAGGGACACACGCCTCGTACAAATCATTCGCTACAGAATGCAATAAAACCATGTAAAAAAGTGTTCACCGCGTTATTGCTGTAAAAAAGTATAGAAGTGCGCAAAAGTATATTTAGAAGTGTAGAAGAAGTGTAGAAGAAGTGTGTAGTGTAGTAGAAGTGTGTAGTGTAGTAGGAAGTGTGTAGAAGTGTGTAGTGTAGTAGGAAGCGTGTAGTGTAGTAGAAGTGTAGAAGTATATTTAGTTTGCCATTGTAATGCTTGCATTTAAGTAGATTAGGTATATGGAAGCCCTGTCGCCTTTAAAAATGTTGAACTTTTTCCTAGTCATAACAATATTATAGCAAGTTAAACTATGTAAATAATAATCGTCAGTAAATTAAACTTGATCAAGCCGCTTGAACAAAATAATAAAATGGGAAAGCATAAGTTATACCTCGAAAACCAACCAGTAAACCATACTTTTGATAGTTTCGCAACGGGTCGGTTTTCATGCAAACCAAGTTGTATCTACGATGAGGATCATATACAAGCCCGTCCGGAGTTAGAGCACGATAGAGAACAGCTAACGCATAATAAGCGCGAGGTTAGCGCTCAGCACGATGGCCACTACACTACTTCTACCACAATGCGTAAATGCGCTCCGCAGTTAGATTGTCCCTTACTGCACCGACTGTTTTCTAGCCACCTTCCGCCCGGCAATTACGAGTATACTCATTAAAATATATGGCGTGCACCAAGCCACCAGCCAGTCAAAAGCATGTTACGTGTTCAAAAAGTGTGGGGTGCCGTGGCGTAGTATGTTGTTTGGCGTAACCCATGAATTTACGTTGTTCGCCGTTCTCTATCGTGCTCTAACTCCGGACGGGCTTGTACGGTAAGTTGGTACTAAAATTATTCATTAATATTTTATTGGTACTGATTAAATCCTAAAATTATTATAATGTATGCACTATTTTGCGTATGTATAAGCTTGTCGAGGAATTAAGGGCGTAAAGGCCAAGATACTCAGTGCACACTGCACACTGAGCACAGTCATTACCCGTGTACTATATTACTGTGCACAGTAATATTTCAGCAGGGCCAGTAGCCAGAGCATAGTCATATTTCAAATGTTGTATATTGCTAGCGCATTGTGTAACTTTTGTTAAAGAAAACGGTAACTTCCGATTACATGTCGCCAAATTTGGGTACATGCATGAAAACTTTGGCTTTCGCGCACTCTCAGGTTTGTGCATGTATTCGAATTTGGTACCATGTATCGTCGCTTCCCTTAAAACCTTTTCACACTGTTACGAATGGACAATACATCTTCTGCTGTGACCTTTAAGTCGGTTACGTTATTCGGTAACTCTTGCCGAAGTTTGATGAGTACCTTTTCAATACAGGACCAAGATTTAAAAGAATTGTTTTAAAAATTAAGTAATTTATTTAATTTTTCAAAACTTTTAGCAACTCTTGCAGTAAGACCCTGCGTGGGCGTGGGCCTGTGCACACCAGTTGACCTTAAAGATAAATTTTTAAATATTTACCACTAGTATGGCAGTCGCAGCACGTGTTGCCCTTGCTTTAGGGAAAAGTAATCTGAATCAGTTTTTATCATCGTTAAAATTTCTGGCATACCATGCCGTAAGATTTTTCGATGGCTTCATTCGAGACTTGCTCATTTAATATGATGTGTAAAACGTGTTATTACGATATCGCTTGTCTATAGTCCGTACAAAAATAATATTTGCTCACTTAAATTGTGAAGATTTCTGGCTCTGAATCCGAAGCAAATATAATTATGATACAAACGATTTCACGATAAAATGAAACACGAAACAGTATCAAGCGTAACAGGACTGACATGAGTAGCATGGCAATCACTACACTACAAGCGTATCATAACATATAACAAGTACATAATAGCATATTATAACAAGCGTAACATAACATACTGTACATAAAACCTTTTTGCCCCAACGGCTCGTCATAAGCATGCATGGGAAGAATCGATGATGAGTTGATACCCTCAACAAACCGCATGGAAAAGAAGGCCTTCTGTGATTCAGCGCTGTCAGTATCGATCGCTTGTTACGCATACAGCAGCTATTACTAGGCCCTAAGGGTAGAATACGAGTCGTGCCAACATGCAGCTGCACGGAAAGCAACCCTGTACATAAACGTCGGCGTATTAGAGCACATAATTATGGACGAACTGTGGATGAGCACATGTTCTCGCTAAGCATAGGAATAACAACACAAGTATAGCACTACTGTGTTGTAAACGTGTACAACATACTTCTTCCTTTCAGTGCGATCGCTTCTCTCGTTTGTATGATGTTTAAGCACTTCTGATCATCAGATACGTATAATTATTTTGTTTTCTGCTTCTCACAAGAAAACCAAGCAGTGCTGCTGCTTTTGCCTTCGTTTAACAGTGCTAAACCAAATATTATTAAATCATTTGCCAGTCTGCTCTGCCAGACATCGCTAATTGTAATGTGGAAGTTGCTGGAATGCTTTGGAGGATGTATAGGACGAAACAGTTCAGCCAAACCCGTAGAAGACAAGATTACTCATGGGAAACTTTTATCACACTTTGCGACCGGGTATAGTGTCAGTACAGAGAGTAAACTGGCCGTGGAAGCTTTCAAAGCGGCTTTAGAAACTTGTTGTTTTCCCACCAGAAACCTTGTTATCAGTCCCTACTCCGCGGAACTTGTCCTCACAGCGCTCTTGCCCGGAACCGATGGGGAACTGCATGCATCGCTGTCGAAGTTGTTGTGTGCTGACGAAAGGTCTTTTGCCGACTAAACACAGAGCTTAGATGCCGTGAACACGGATGGTGCTCTGAATAGCACCAGTGCTGTGTTCTATGATGACAACTGTCGCTTAGACGCTCAGTATCGGGAAACCGTGGAGACGTCCATACAATGCCGGTTTATTCCGACGCCATTCCAAAATGCTCCTGATAGAGCGGTGGAGGTGGTCAATCAGTTCGTTGCGGAGAAGACCGACGGGAAAGTTACGGCATTCCTTACTCAAGGCCGGCCTAATGCAGCGCTAATCCTGATCAACATCATAGATTTTGCCGGTCAATGGGCAGCGCCATTTAATCCGAGACATACTAAGCAGGGCATCTTTCATTGCCCCGGCGGTGTGGAAAAGACTGTTAATTTTATGAAAGAAGAGTATGCCTGCATCCGGCACTACAATGTTTTGCATTACGCCAGGGCCGTTGTCGAGGCCGGTGATCCAAAAATAATCGTCATGGAAGTAAAGGGAAGGAAATTTAGTGTTATGGTTTTGTTACCTGCGGAGAATTCGGATGATGGAATGCGGACGTTAATAGATATGTTAACAATTCAGCGACTGTTATCCTGGCTACAGAAAAAGTTTACCCGATGGTACGCCCTACATCCTCCTACCCAAGTTTCGCATCCGCTGTAGTACGGACATGAGCAGCAGGAGGGTCGGGTCCCTCATAGAGTTTGCCCAATACAGGTGGGGCAGCCGCAATACAAGTGGCGGCTGTCTCTACCAGAACCCCCACCGTATGTTGGCACTAAAATGCGAAGCGGCAGTTACGTTAATTGTGTACTGTGTATTGCTATAGGTAGGGCAGTCACTAATAGAGATTGTGTGTCGCAGTACTCACCACCTGCGATAGCGCGGTTACCAATAATCGAACTGCCTGTCAATCATTCTGTCCGGCAAATTGCAAGGCAAACTTTTCCCATGCAATACTACGGGATTTCTATTGTGTTCACGCTCAGACAATTTTGCATGGCAAATTTGCAGCTATAAAGCGTACTGCACACTGCAGTCCGGTAATTGCCTGCACTTGTAATACCTGTAATTTGTTTGCATTTTATTTCGATACTTTACTGTAGTATCCTTTTCACTACTCTGGTTTTTTCCTATACGTTACAATGTTTCATAGCGGTGTGTATTCCCAGTACGACATTGTTGGTTATTTGGAGGGCAAACCGGACGATGCCAAGACCATCATCCTGGACGAGTTCCCCATTACCAGCTTTACGGGTCTGCCGCTGCAGCGTTTTTACAACCTGCGCTGTTTGTCGGCTAACGCGTGCGGATTGACCTCCGTTGTCGGATTGCCACTGATGCCGAACCTGACGTTCCTCCAGCTGAATGACAACCGTCTCGGGTTCGCGGAGAACAACCCCCCAGCTGGCGGCCCTGGCCCGGACCACGCCTAATCTGAAGCGCCTGACGTTGGCCAATAACGGCATCATCACTGTCCAACAGCTGG
Source organism: Paramacrobiotus metropolitanus (assembly GCF_019649055.1). NCBI lineage: Eukaryota > Metazoa > Tardigrada > Eutardigrada > Parachela > Macrobiotidae > Paramacrobiotus > Paramacrobiotus metropolitanus. Next base: position 46,629 of record NW_026570459.1, on the reverse strand, counting down.
AACCACTGAAGAACCTGCCAGCCCTGCGGACCGTGGACCTCTACTCCAATACCGTCACCAGAGCCCATCATCGGCAACTGGTTTTGGCGGTACCGCAGGTCGTGCGTTGGGATGGTGACGGCGGGGACTTTGAGAGTGACAGCGACGAAGAAATGAAAGGTTGGTCAATGCAGTTTTATAATGATAGGCCCATGTAACACCCACGGTAACACCCACGGTTAGTTAAATTATGTAATTTTTCAGAGCGCTTCATGTTTATAGAACCGGCAACGGACAGCGAAGAAGAAGACAATGACGACGACGAATCCATGGCCGAATCAGGTAACCAACTTTCAGGAAGTTTTCGAGTTACGCCTTCAAAAAGCCTAATTTTTGTGTCTTCGTAGATCACACTTGGATTTTGCCTGGTGCCGAAACTCCAGACTGGATGCACAGCAGCGATGAAGAAATGCCGGACTCGGGCTCGGAGGCTGAAGACGAAGCAGACGGCAGTGGAGGCGACGACGTAATTCCGGACTCGTGCTCGGAGGCTGAAGACGAAGCAGACAGCAGTGGAGGCGACGACGTAATTCCGGACTCGTGCTCGGAGGCGGAGGACGAAGTGGATGAAGAGGACGGCAGTGACCACGAAGGCGGCGGCCAGGACGACGGCGACAAGAAGGACAGCGACAATGGCAAGGACGACGACGTTGTTTTGGTTGAGTAAATTGTTTTTCTTATTTCGGAATGCGCAGATTATATTTTGCGTTATGCTACACCCGCGGGTTCACCCACGGTTCAGTTTTCTTGTTGTAATGGCTATTCTAGTTACTGTTTCAGTCATGATTGTATTAACTGGTTTTCTGCTTGATAACTAAACTAATTTTGTGCTTTTTCTGTTATTTGTACTGGTACTTTAATTGTTGTACGTACGTATAAACCTGAAAAAAAAGAAAATGCGTTGAAAAGTTCGGTTGCATTTTGTGGCGAGGAAATATCAAACTGGAGTTAAATTTTAGTTGTCTCGGTTTCACCAAAGTGATTTTATGGTGGTACAAGAACTGACCAAAATCAAATTTTAGTCGTCGAATTTCGACTTATTTGCGATACGGTGCTCTTTCGTAAATGGATTACGAATTAACGGAGGAAGATCTTGTTGATGCGGCTGCTCTCGCGGCACTTGAAGATTGGGTAGATCAGCACGAAGCCTTATCGCAGCAAGACCTCCAAGATGCTGCCGAGTTGGCAGAATTGGAGGACTGGGTTCATGAAGATCCCCAAGCTGGGGGTGGCGTCCCTGAAGATTTTAATGTTGTCGATCATGTTACGGTGGAACGGAATGGGTACCGGTTTTCGAAGACGTACAATATGCATTTCAAACGCTTTGACGTGCATGTATTTGATTTGGATGCTGTGAAATTTTGTGACGCACCGGCAGTAATAGTGGGTATCTTGGACCACGTTTTGGATGCTGTGCTAGCGGGTGTGGCCGCTCATCAGTACGTCCGAGTGTCTGTGGAATCATCGTATTTGTCGTTCCCTATTTGGACTCCACCAACTTTACGATCACAGCTGACAGTGCGCCGCTGGATGGCAGAAATCTCAAAAGTGCTGAATTCCCACCAAGAATTTGCCATTGATGATTCATTTGGGGTTTCTGTAGAACATACGGAGATTCCTTCCGGTCGGTGTGCCCGCGACGTACCCAAGTTATTGTACGACAGACTGAAGAGGATGACGTCAGTGATTTTGGTGAACAACGTGGACGATATCTGTATGGCCCGTGCCCTCGTTATCGGAAAAGCGTTTGCCGATGGCCGAAAAGATTACGCCCGACATATAGCGAAAGGAAAACAAGAAATTCTGCGTTTGTCGGGAATTGATTGAAGAAGCCGGCCTTCCAATCCGTGAGTACACCCTTGCAGACATTTCGGCTTTTGAAAAGTATTGCCAGGTTACCAGATAGTGGTAGTGAGTACGATGCAAGCCAGCAGCATTGTGTACAGCGGGAACCTGGAGGACAAACATATCTGCCTTTTATTACATAACCGGCACTTTGATGTCTTGACTTCCATGCCGGCATTTTTCAGTCGCTGTTACTGGTGTTTTAACTGCAATAAAGGATACAACAACCGTAGAAGTCACAGATGTAGCGGTCAGTGTAATCAGTGTCTGCGAGCGGATTGTCCCATGGATATTGTCAACATTATGCTTTGCGCTGATTGCAATCGCAAGTTTCATGGCCAATCTTGCTTCGACCATCACAAGCTGGGCCCGGGAAATGATGTGCTGTTTCGCAGTCGAAGGAGTATCTGCAGTACCGTCAAAATGTGTACTCAATGTGGTTGTGTGTACTCCTTAATGAAGAGAAAGTTGGGATCCGCACACCGTTGTGGAGAAATGTTTTGCAAAACGTGCCAGGAGCATGTCATCGGAGATCACCGCTGTTTTATGAAGCCGCAGAAACTTACTCCTTTCCAGAAGATGCAGTATTCGGATGCCCAATTTTTGTTTTTCGACTTTGAAACTTACGTTGCTGAGGATGGGCGGCTGTATCCAAACCTCGCGGTAAGCATAGTTCCTAGTTTGCAATCATAATTTTATACGACACCCGCGGTAACACCCACGGCATTATGCCGTACACTATTGTGTAACAAGAAGTTCTGCGACACACCCACGGTAACACCCACGGTATGTTATACAGGTTGTTCAGAATGATGAAGGCGAAGAGTGGATATTTCCGAATGACGGCGAACCGCTTTGCGACATTACAGATCCTCTTTGTCGATTCCTCTTTAGTGAAGACCATCGCGATCACATTATAATCGCCCACAATTTCAAGGTAAAATTGTACAGTCTTTTTCTTATGGTCCTTTATTTTGCCGTTTTATAGGCCTTTGACGGTTATTTTATACTGAACTGGCTTCTCAGCAACGGTATTACTCCTAAAGTTATTTTAAACGGCGGTAAGATCATGCAGCTGGATGTTCTCCAACTCAACATTCGATTCCGCGACAGCATCAATTACAATCCTCAAAGTTTGTCCAAATGGCCGGCTACCTTTGGTATCAAGGACACGTCAAAGGGCACCTTTCCGCACCGATTTAATCGACCGGAAAACTGGGACCAGGTTACCGAATTCCCTACCAAGGAGCAGTACGGGTCCAAGTTTATGAACAAGAAAGACCGTGAAACGTTTGAGCAATGGTACAATATGGAGGTCGCCACCAAGAACAACACGTTCGACTTTCGTAAAGAATTTGTGGATTATTGTCGGAACGATGTCACCGTACTCCGCAAGTGCTGTCTCCAATTTCGAAATTTGTTTTTGGGCATCAGTAACGGCATTTGCCCATTCTCGTCCTCGATGACTATCGCTGGATTGTGTGGTTTGTATTGGAGGTCCAACATTTTGAAGGCGAACCAGATTGGACTGATTCCACCGCAAGGATACAACGTGAACCGCAACCAGTCGGTTAAAGCGCTAAAGTGGATGCAGTGGATGGAACTGGAAGAGAACTGCACAATTCAGACGCGAGCAAGTGGGAACGAGTTTAAAGTTGGACCTTATTTTGTGGATGGGTACTCTGCAGCAACAGGCAAGGTTTTGAGTTCCACGGCTGCTGGTACCACGGATGTCCTGAATGCACAACGCCGGATACCGTCCACCCGTTCAGAAACTTACCAATGAGCAAAATTTACGAAGAAACCCTGCAACGCGACACGTACATCCGGGACATGGGACACGAACTGTTTGTCATCTGGGAGCACGAGTTCGACGACCAGGTAAAGCAGGTACCAGATTTCGCGGATTTTGTTGACGAAATCACCGTCACCCAACCGATAAACCCTCGTGATGCATTCTTCGGCGGACGAACAAATGCCACAAAGTTGTATCACAGCGTTAGCAATGAAGAGAAGATCCGGTATTTTGATGTCTGCAGCGAGTATCCGTTTGTCAACAAGAACAAGAAATATCCGATCGGACACCCCATCATTATCGTTAAAGACTTTGGGAAATCGCGCACTACTTTGGCATCGTGCACTGCAAAATCTTACCGCCTCCGGATCTTTACCTGCCGATTCTGCCATACCGCTCCAACGGTAAGCTGGTATTTCCTCTGTGCCACACATGCGCTGCGAAACAACTTAACGCCCCTTGTGCACATTCCGACGAAGAAAGAACGCTTACTGGAACATGGTGTAAGTATGTACCGTTGAAATTCTGAACACCCACGACAACACCCACGGTAACCTTTACAGGCACGCCAGAGCTGCACGCTGCAATCGAGCGCGGTTATGTCATCACAAAGATGTTGGAAGTGTGGCACTTTGAGCAGTCGGAAGAAAGGTTGTTTGCGGACTACATTGATCGGTTCCTCAAGATAAAAACGGAAGCAAGTGGCTGGCCAGCGGATATGACAACCGACGACCAGAAAGATCAATTTCTACGAGATTTTAAAGATCATGAAGGCATTCAGTTGGACCGCGAAAGATTGAGAACAACCCTGGCATGAGGGCGCTTGCCAAGTTGTGTTTGAATAGGTAATATCTGCTGTTGCGCGTTTTGTAAACTGAGGCTAACTGGATTTGTACTTGCAGCTTCTGGGGTCGCCTGGGTATGCAGGACAACAAGCCGAACACCAAGTACCTAACTTGCCCGCAGGAGTTTTACAAAATGCTTCTTTCTGGTGAATTCCACATCCACTCGTGGGATATGTTCAGCGAGGATGTTCTGCAAGTTGCGTACACCAGGGAAAAGTTATTTATTGACCAGAACCCTCATACGAACGTTGTCTTGGCTGCGTAAGTAGTTGCTTCTTGAAGGATCAGTGTTTTTGCTGATAGTGCTTTTTTGATAGGTTTACGACATGCTGGGCCCGGCTCCATTTATACGGCTACATGGAACAAGTCCAAGATACACTGCTTTACTTCGATACCGGTAATTAACTGTTTCAAAACTTGTACCTAGTATGGTGGACTAAGAACCTTACTTTACAGATTCCATCATTTTTGTGGAGAAGCCGGGAGTATTTGTTCCTCCAACCGGCAAGTTTTTGGGGGACCTAACGGACGAATTGCAGCCCGATCAGTATATCACTCAGTTTGTCAGTCTCGGTCCCAAGACGTATTCCTACAAGACTAATGATGGGAAAAGTGTCGCCAAAGTCAAAGGTTTTACGCTGAACGGACACACCAGCGAGAGCATCACGTTCGAGTCAATGGTTGATGTTTTGCATAAGAAAACTGATTTTCTTGTAGCTGAATATCCTGAATCGATTCAGCGTGTCAAAAAATCAATGGTGTTGCGCCAAGTTGATTTGTCTAAACGTTTAAGTCTAACATACGATAAAAGACAATTGTTGGTAATTGTTACAATACTCTACCGTATGGTTACGTGTTGCAGTGATACCTTATAACATTAAAGCATACGGCAAACAGACGCGTGCTCTTCAGTTTATTGGCAGACTTAATACTAAATCAATCATGGCCCATGTCATATCGGCTTCTGTTTTAGCTCCCAAAAATTACAGCGACCACTAGCAAACAAAACCGCAGTACATTCTGGTAACTTTATGCGCAAACCAAGAAATCTGTCGGCACAGTATGGAACATTTAAAAGTTTACTGACACTGTCTAAATCAAACCGCTGGCCGAAATCATGAGTGCCTACAATGTTCACGATTCGATATTCAGTCGCATAACATTCGTAGCCAATATTACGTAGTAGTCGTATGAAATACTCCAAAGAGAACGCGCTTCTTCCAAGTTTTTCCCTCCATTGACCGTCACTTTACCGTTAACGTACAGCTGACAGTGGCCCTTCGGCAGCGTGATCCGCCGCAGTAGCAAACCGGAAAAGGAGCGTGGTGTATATTGTGCCAAGGGCAACCGTTTTCAATCTCGCTGAGGTTTAGGTGACAGTTCAACTTTGCTGTGGCGACAACATTGGTAGTCCGCACCATTCTTATACAACCATAATCCGAAAACAACCGCCTTGCGTTGCGTTGTCTGATCTGATGCAGTTAATTTACGAAATGGCGGGCAATGGTATTCTTCCAAGTTGATCACTTCTGGCAGAAACTGTTCTAGCAGGCGGCACTTTTCAAGCCCTTTCGCATAAAATGTGACGTCAGCTGGTCGCCCGACTTTAGTAAAAATATCTTCAAAGGCCAGTGCTGTTTGATTGTGGCGATAATCCCCGTAGGTATGCCAAACCAGACCGTGGGAGTGACGAGCTTGCCTTTCCAAATCACCCGCGCATTTGGCAGCAGTGCGTGGTAATGTAAATGTGTACTGGCCGACCTCGGCTTTTCCAAACAGAAAAAAGACAACTGCTTGAGGTATTTTTGTTTGTCAATTACAAACCAATCAGCGTCTACAACACACCTTACAGCCATTTTACTATTTTTGGCTGAACCAACTGAACCGTACTCTATAGCGCCGCCTCCCTTTTGTACTGAAACGGTTCCAAAAATAATATTTTGCAAGGGAAAGCTTGGCCCAAGTACACAAAAACGTACGTCTTTGCTCGTACGCCTCAAGTTTACCTTCAACTTGCAAGGCAAAAGTGCTACTGTTTTGTCTTGCATTATGCTTTTCAAATTTTGTATATGAAGGCAGATGTCAGGCAACGCATAAAACCCTCGATCAGTTCAGATATCAGACAATTTTAGTTTGCAACAGTTTTTTTGTTTGACCTTTACTTTATTCGAACGCTGTAGTACTTCTTACTCCATTTGCCATGGAATTTATCCCTGATTTCATTTCCTCGCAGCGCTCGCGTCGCCTAAGCCTTCCACCAGCAACATTGCCCGCGAGATTCCAGCCACGCCTCTCAAAACCCGCACCTTTGCCAAGCGACGCGCACCGGAGATGGACGATATCAAGCTGAACCTTGCCAAGAAGTTCAAGGAGCAAGATGACACCAAGCATCCGCGGCATGCCTTTTCTCATGAAGGATCCAACGTGTACAAGATTGGGTTCGAGAAGTACGTCTACGCCCGCTTCCAAGATGGGGTTTCTGCCATCGTCATCGGGGAGTGGAAAAAGCAAAGCGACGACACCTACCGCCGCACCTTGGAGAAGTCCATCACCGTAAAGAAGCCTGGTTTCTTGCGCCTGTGTGCCTTGATGATGAGTGGTAAAGCGGACCTGGACAAGAATTCTCAGAACTGTGGCACCGACGGTAAGCTGACGCCTCTGTATGCGCTGGAGAGTGGACTGTATTTTGGCTGGGGACGTTACAACCGTGTCAACACGGCCACCGTAAGACGTTACACCTTCGGTCAGAACGGAGACCTGATTCCCACGAAAGCTGGCGTGACCTTTGGACTGAAGACGTACGACGGTCTCAAAGAACTGGTTATGGATATGACGCTGCTGAAAGAACTCCTGGGAGTGGATGAAGCCAACAATGTTCAAAGACCTTGAAATCCGCTCTGGCTTATGACAAGCTCAAAGAGGTGAGCATTCCGTTTATTTGTGTAATTTTATGCTGATCTCTGTTTCTGAAAGACTTGTGCGGTAATCAGTTTGTTTTGATTATAGGAAGTGGCTGAAGAGTTCACTGAACTCATCCACCAAATGCGCGGTCGCAATGGAAAAGTCAGCTGTGGGAGTGCCAGCGATGACGAGTGGGCAGCGGCTGAAAAGGCTATTGTGGAGTCGCGCTATGTGGAGGCTGTTCTGTTGGAAGCTGACCAAGTGGATCTTGGGCAAGTTGTTGGACTGGACGTTAAGGGGTATTTGGAACTTAATGCTCTGGAGTTTCGTGCTATGTTCGCTAAGCTTATTTAAGTAGCGTCAATAACGAGCTGTATTTGTTTTGGATTATTCCGTGTTTCATTTACGAACTGCACATTACAGGCAGCAGTAGAATGGTTTTTTTCATTTTAATTCCGATATTCGTTTACATATTTGACGGATGAATGAACCGTCAATTATCTTTGTATTGATGTCAAAATAAGAATTCACATACTGGCAGACCATCTTGTCGTTGCTTGCTCGATTCTCAGTAAACAAGTGCACAATATTAGTATAAGTTTCGCCACTAACACGACGAAGTATAAAAAACAAGCAGTATTGGCCACAGACTGTAGTGTATTCTGATTGCAGTTGTTCGGCTTGCTCTACGATCCGATTAGATGAACATAAATCAGCAAAATTCTTAGTATATGAACCCAGTTTCCTCCCAAACGAATCAAACACTTCCAAAACTCCATCTTTTTCTTGGTAAACAGCAATCCAGTGCGATCCATCTTGGTCCGCTGGGTCAATGTTAATCACTGCCGCTCCAGGATATGGCAGTAGCGCAGGGGGCACTTTATCGCTGGCAAACACTCCGCGTAGTGCAGCATTTGTAGCCGGGTTTGATTGGAGAGCGCTGAGGATTTGGTCGGTGTTCATGTCGAAAAGTCCGCAATCAGTTGCCGATGCTGATTGATCTCAATGATGCTGTCGTAGACTAACATAGCCACCATCATTACGGTCTTTTCCAGCGGTTTGTCAAAATTAACCGAAACGCTTAAATTGCCCTGCTTCACCAAAGTCAGCGGTCCTCTTCCAGTATGTCCAGGCGTTAAATCGAACCCGAACAGCGTGTATCCGCCGTTGTAAGCGGTTCGATTAATATGGAGAACTGTTGTGCGCATGAGTGCGATATCCCAATGTGTCCAGCAACCCATCATAACATTCCAATGACAGCGAACGTCCAAAATCGGCAGTATAGGGTTTTGTTGGATAGCTTTGACCGTCCACCTCCACGCTGATCTGATTGATATTAAAATGTTGAAAGTTGAAAGGATTACTCTTGAAACTGCCGTGGAAATCATCGCTTTCCAAAAACCCAATGAAAATAACTTTGGGAATCTGTCCGATTTGCAAGTTGCTTACTACAGTGCTTTGAGTTTTCTGGGGAATATCAGAAACACGCATCACTACGCGTTCAATGTGGTATTTCACGGTCTTCTTCAGCATTTCTGACGCTACAGCTGTCATGAAATCTGGTGCTGGAATGTATCGACGGACAGATAGTCGTGCGTTCCGGATAAACGGTTTGAACTGCTTTGTTGCGTCAGCATCCCACACTCGCAAACAGAATTCAGGTCGGCTCATCACCAGTCGGATGTTGATTGGTACGCCGGTACAGAGCGGTTTACTTTGATCGAACAGATCAGCGAACAATTTGCCTGATAGTTGTACGTAGTTGCTTCCGCTGAACAAGGCTTTGCGGCTTTTTTCACCGTTGTTTTCTTTTCGTCGTTCATTTTAGTTGAGGTGTCGGCGTAATATCCTGCTGATGTCAACTGTGATCTCTGGGCATCCACGCCATAGGATAGCAATGATTCCAGGTATGCTCGATAAGGATAAAACGTTGCCGCATCCGAGATGAGACGATTCGCCACGGTGACATGGCACGAAGAGAACAATGAATGCAGAAAGTTGTTAACTGGAGCCACTCCGTCGGTGTTGGTAATTAGATCCCAATCGGCTGCTCCTTCTTAACCTTTATACCGACCTCGAGTTCCAGCATCATATCACCCAGGCTGAGCAGACCAGCGGTACTGGGAGGAATGTAGAAGTTTATGTCACCAGCCGAACCGTTGTCTGTCAGGATCGTTGTTGGATTAAGTTTCTCATGCTCGGTACGCCATCGATCAGTCAAGGTCGCCGGTAAAGCAAACAGCTGGTTGTCCAACTGCATCGCTGGTTCGGAATTTTCCATCATCAGCAGAGCCATGTTCAAAAGTAGTCAGGAATGTTGGCTGGTGGAATACGTTTAATGCGATGGCGACTACGAACTGTGCGACGTTTCTTACGAATACCACTTCCTTCTTGAGGTGCTAAACGCTTAGTAATAGCTTCTTTGGCTTGAGCCGTGACGTCTTTAATGGCCCCGCTAGCCGCTTCTTGCAGGTGCGGCGCTGCCGCTAAAAGCCGCTTTAGCATGGGGTGCTGCTCGACGAATAATTGGTTTGGCAAATGCGGAAATCTTTGCAAACAAATTCTTTAGAATCTGCGGGAACCGGAACCATTCTGCAGCGTGCCGCGGTAACGAATGAGCGCACTTCCTCCGGTTTGGCTGACAAACACTTCTTCGTAGCGTCGCGGATCAGGAACGTACTGAACGAAAGGCATTTTCAGTACAGGCGTTGTGGTCGAAAGTGTAGTTTCACCAGAGACTTTCCGTTTGGAACTTGGCTTCGGCTCCGAGGTCGTTGGCAATAATCAGATTTATGGTTTCAAAATGTTGACGAAGAACAGGAACATAATGAGGAATGTCAAAACGTGCTTCCACGGTCTGATTAACTTCGCCTCTAATAGGTACGGCACGCAAAAACTGCGCCGCTGTGTCACCGATCAAACTGTAGTCGGCCACGTCGCTGTACACAAATAGACTCTGATTGCCTAGCAATGTGTTTACAGGCCGGTCGGAAATGAACGTAGTTACTTTTGGTGCTGGCGCCTTGTCCCAGAATGCTAAGTATTTTGCTCTTGCCTGACCTTGTGCGGTATCAGTTGTTTCAACAGGAACATTAGGTTCAAACTGGCTTTGATCGAAACCCAGAATCTTTTGCAACGTTGAAGATTCGGGCGGAAAGCTATACGGATACTCGGTCATTCCCAATACTCAGCTTGACTTTATGGTTGGTTGGCGTAAAAACTGCACTTCAAACATTTTATTGTTTGGCAGTGCACTCTTGTCGTCAATCACTTTTCCATCAACAGATAGGTCTTAATGACGGGAGCCAGAGAGTTTATGGTTTGAAGAAGCAACTCAGCGTTCTTGTAATTACCCGGAGGTACAACAATGCTTTTCTGGGCACTGACATATCTTGGAGTTTGGATAAACTCCCCGTCTTTCTCAAATAAAATTCTCGCACAACATCCACTTGGATTTTCTGCTCAACTGGCAGAGTGTAAAAGAGTTCAGGTACTGTAACTCCACCAATGCCATCTCCCATTTGCCTTTCAATGTAATAGGATGCTTTGGCTTGGTAGTCCAATTGGACGGGGTGTTGGCGGGATCGGTAGCCACATCGCTGGGTAGAGTTAGGTAGAACGGCGCACCTTCATACATTTTTCATCGATCCACTGATCGTGTTCGGGTCCGTAACCTAACCAACGGACTAACACCTTCTTTCCGCGACGCTTTACAATAAAGTCCACAGTGTGCTCTTTGTCAGGCACGTTGCGCACGAGAGATAATTCTGGTTCGTAAAATTTTCCGTCAATGGTATTGTCCTGATAGTCTTTCAAAACGTAGACCGGTACAGGATGAGGAATGACTTGTTGAATGAAGAAGATCTCCTCCTTAAATCGGTAGGTGTATCCTTTTTCCACTTTTCCTTTTCGAATCGAAATTCGCACGGCATCGTTCACCTTGTACCGAGGTCTTTTCACTGTTAGCGCTGGATATAACTTGTTATAGACAAGCAGAGAATTCTCTTGCTTGACGTCGATGGGTCGCATTCCATGAGCGCTGTGTGGTGAGTGATTATATGAGTGCACCATATCAGATAACTTGTCAATGTAGCGGGTGCTGACGCGGTAGCGAAACAATCGGAACATGCGGGATTTAATTGTACGTATTACTCTTTCCGCCATGGCACACTTTACGTCTTCGTTCTGGGAGGTAAAGAACTGTACGTCGTGGTCTTTCAGAAATGCGCGAACAGTTGTGTTCAGCATTTCCGTGCCCTTGTCGTACTGCAGCTTTTCAGGAAATCCTAGTTGTTCGAAGGCTTTCTGAAGGGCATCACGTGTTTCTTTTCCGGTTTTGGCCTTCAAGGCTTGGATGCTCAGCATTTTGGAAAAGCAATCAATGACAAAGAGCAAGTATTTTATCCCATCGTTCTCTTTGGAATATTTCGACAAGTCTGCCAAATCAGCTTGGTACTGCTGCCGCAGATTGGTAACTATCACTGGATTTCGTGGAAACCGTTTCCGACTTTCTTTGGTGACAGTGTATGCATCGATCTCTTCCAGTATCTCCTGGGCTCTCCGTTTGTTGGTCCTGGTTTTAGTGTTCTTCGGAATCGCTCGACGCCTCCAAAACTTCCGGGATGACGAGGGTCGAGGTATTTTCTCATTAGACGATCCATCGTTGCAGCAATTAGAAACACAGTTAATTTTGAAGAAGCGGCACAACCTAATAACCGACGGCAAAATCCAGACATTATGATAAAGTAATCCAGTTAATTTTGCGTTTCATCCCGTTCCCTGTTTGCTTTCTGCCAGACCGCAACCGTTCAACTGGAATAGGTATTTCCTCAGATTTTTCTTTGGGACGACTAGGGCGCGGCTTCTTTGGTGGCGATGGTGGTACTGGAGGCACGTATTTGGGCGGCTCTGGGGTTTTCATCCGGCACTTCTTTTTGGTTTTAAAGCAAGAAAACGTTCCAGAATACTGGAAAGCTGGCTCGCTTTCTCGTATTCACTTATATCCTTTCGCTGCAAAGTTTGCGCAATTAAATTGTCCAACGAAACAACGGCTTTTGCTTCGGGAGGCTCCCTGTTGACTTGGATCTTTTCGTGAAGTTTTTCTTCCATGACGCGGCGAGGAACAATAAAGTATTCATCCATTACCAATCAATGATGTCAAGACGCCAGCAATAACAGGTAAAATTGCACCCAAGAATCCTCCTTGCTGAAGAATGCGCTTCTTAGCTTTCATGGGATACCGTCGCAATGCAAGCAGCTTTAATGCTTTGCGATGACGTTTGCACTTGTCCAATTCAGTCGGCGATAGGCTGACGGTGTTTTGATTATGTTCACAGCGATTTCTTCTATGGCCTTTAGTTGCGGTTTGTTGTAAATCCCATCAAGACGCGGCGTTGTTTTGGTTTGAGGCCTTTCAAAGTAATCACAAAGGGGCGAGGGCTTTGACTCGTTCCGACATGGTNCTGACGGTGTTTTTTGATTATGTTCACAGCGATTTCTTCTATGGCCTTTAGTTGCGGTTTGTTGCAAATCCCATCAAGACGCGGCGTTGTTTTGGTTTGAGGCCTTTCAAAGTAATCACAAAAGGGGCGAGGGCTTTGACTCGTTCCGACATGGTTGGGGGATATCGTTGCAATTAGCTTTAACATAAACCCGCGCCCGATTGTTCGGGAAGTGCGTGTGATCTCACCCTTAAATAGTCCGGGCACGTTGATCTCTATCAATAATGAGCGGTTCAAAAGGCACAGAAGTGACTTTGCGGTACGCGTCTGGCAGCTGACTGGAGTCCGGGTTTGCCGAGCAAGTAGGTTGATCTGATTAACGTCACGCACGCTCTTAAACAAAACAAAGGTACTGAGAGTTCAACGTAATATCCCTCATTGACTTTCCCTGTTTGTACAGGTTTTGAAGCAATAACACAACGGAAACCTTCTTATGATGGATGCCGCGTAAATAAATTTGAGCAGCGCACGTCTTGCATATGTCGCTAGCCGTCATCGATTATTAAAAGTGTTTGTTGATTAGTGTCGAAAAATTAGAGACTCCAGAACTGTTTCAATGCCCTTAATGAATTCAACAGACGCTTGTAGATCATCAAAACACATTTTGCCATTCACCATAGCAGTAAACTATTCGATGCGGAGGTGGACTAATCAACAGCTCTCGGTCTTAATTAAAGATAACACGAACTGCGTTTTGCCCGACATGGTTACCCACACACATACCAAACGGCGCTTGGAAGCGCGGAAGTTCTTTTAACACAATACATGGTGGTGGAAAACTTATGTCAAAAGCTACAAACCCGCTTTAATACAAACAGCACAAGCTTTACACTCAGGCTTTAGAGTACGGTGAACTTCTTCGGGGATCGTCGCCTTTTTCCAGCTGCTTACTATCAGTCCGCAGTAAACACACCCAGCCGTCCCTCCGTTCCATTGAAATCCTGCTGCAGCCAGTCGCACTGGGTGGACAATATGGGATTTCCACTCTGTTGGATATGAAGACAAGCGCTCCGGTGTTCTTGTTCGCTTTTAGGGGTCGTGTAAGCGTCGTCGTCGCAACAGAAACATATATTACCATTGCTGGGTCCTTCCCGGTCCCACAGATCCCGAACGCGGTAGCTTGATGCGTAAGCGCTTTCCTGGAGCTGGCGGATCTGGTCGATAGCATCCAAACCGATTCGACTCACCTGACTGGACACCGAGGGCGGTAGCGAGCATGGTGCACATCTACGTTTTTCGTACGGCGGTAAATCCCTCAATCCAAGTCCGCATCTGATAGTAGTATAAGGTTCGACCACGTAGGGAGAATCCAGATGCAGCCATCTCTTCTTTCGTTTGAGTGGTGAACTGCCATTGCTTGACATGGTTGAAGCTGTTAGGCGGGCTAGATAATGCGCCATCCGTTTTGTTGTAACCATTTAACCTACGAAACACACGAAAACATCAATTTTGTTAGAGCTTATGTCTTATGGGCAGGCGATACGTGTACTGTTAAAAAAAAAACAACGAATTTACCTCAGTAATCCTGCCAGTACTTTTTACGTCTCGAAATTTCTGCGCAAAAGCCGGTCGCAGTGCTTGCAAGTAGCGACAGTCAGGGTTATACGTAGCGTGAGCCGCCCAAAAGTCGGTATCATTATCACGGTGTGTCAGTTGATGACCACAACAAAACACTCAGCGAGAAAGTAACCTTCCGAAGGAACAAAATGTATCCACATTCGGCTAAACGACGTGGAGTTCGAATACGTAAAGTAAACTTTCAGCAGGGAACGTTTGTACGCGACTTTCCACGGAACTATAAGCAGATGTGCCAAATGATTCCATTGCAAAAGTATCAAGAAACAATACTGCAAATTTTAGCTGAGCACTCAGGCTTTAAGTCAGCTTTCAGTTGCATTTTGCTTTTTTCTGTTTTGCAATCATTTAAGGCCACGCCTGTAATCACGACAGTTACAGATTTTGCAAATGCAGTGAAAGTCGAAATGTCTAATCTCCAAGCCATGCTACCTGACCTAACCGTCGCGAGCGGCGATGGGAAAAGGTCACGGTGGCAGTTTTTATTTTCTGTTATTCGCACTATTTACGTTCTTTGTTCTACTAGACGTTTGGAAACCTGTAAAACCGATCACTGAACAGTACTGTTCGGAATCTCACGTGACGAGCTACAAAAGGTTAGTTGACAAAGCGCTTTGTATGTAAGGTTGAGTGGTGGCTACTGATCGACTCGCTGTTCTTTAGAAAAATATGCCCGTGGATCAACAGCACAGTCTCATACCATGAGAATAAATGTATAACCTTCTTACGAAGACGTTTCCAATGTGCCTGTTCTAGTAGCCGAGATATACTGCACGCATAGAATGTTCATTGTTACCGGGTGTCCCCGTGGGTGTACAGAAATAAAAAGGAAAACTTGCAATTGCGCCGAATTACGATTGAACAACTAAAACTTAAGTTCATCAAAAAACTGATTCGTCACTTTCTGTTTCAAATCAGACAGCTGTCGCAAGTCATACAATGCTAACAAATCCAAATGATCATACAAGAGTAGAAACATCCCGTCGGCAGCTCTTGTAAAGACGTTTCTCCACGTTTCGCTTCAGGTCTCTGCCCATGAAGTCCGGCTTAAAACGCTGAATTTCGTCGTTGATGTTGTCGAGATAGATGCTCCAAAATGCGTTTGGCAGCTCTTCAAAACACATACATTTGACTGACCGGAATTTGCTGTTTCATTCCATGTACTTTTACCTGCATATCCACGGTCTTTTCGCGGCACAAACTCATTCAGCAGCTGTAGCTGTACCTCGTCGGCATCCCGAAATCTCTGAAGACTCGGTATCGCGCACTTCGATACAATATCTTCCTTCCTAAAGCCTCGAATCTGAAGTGCGGCACACCGCGACCCATGCTGACAAACGTTCCCCGTAGACGAGGGCCAAAATCGTGCAGAGGGCATTCAATCATGGCGTGGCGTCGCTTCACTTTGATGTTGGCTGGTCGCTTCCAGTCCAAATGGCTTTTATACGAAAGCATATACTGGAGGAATGCTACGAATTCAGCTTTTCCTGTAGTAAGTACTCCCATGGGAAACATTAACTGAACGGTGTAGACCTCGCCGCGGTTGTCCCTCGAGTGCAAGCGATGCGTTTCCAAAGTTCATCCGTTCTACGGTTCGCTTTCTGCACATAACAATCCAAAAATTAATACAGTCATTCTGGATTAACGCTTTACTTAAAACAAGAACTAAAATATACACCCGTGGGTGAACGTGGGTGTTGGTTATTACGACTGCAAATACAACTTACGAAGTTTTCGTACTTCGATAGAGTTATGCAATTTTAGCGACGAAACTAATCAAATTCTGACAACCTGAGCAGTGTAATACAGTATATCCACACAAAACATTAAGTACCTCGCAGAAACTGATCCCTTGGTGACGGTTCTGCTGATTGCGTAACGGCGACGATAAAATTTTCCATAGGTCCACCCATTCGTTCACCGTTTGCCCTGAATAACTTCGTTGCCACTGTCCGAGGCGATTCCAAACCGCTGAATCCACTTTGCAAGACTTCTACGGTAATCGGCTGTAAGGAGAACCAACACCGCCGTTGAAAATGTTCCCAGCTCCGCCTGTGAACTCCATCCACAAAGTTGGCTGACCGATAAGCGCAATAGGGGCAAGCTGGTCCGGCAGAATCAACGTCAGTCCAAGCACTAACCTCAGCTACAAAATTGGCGTGGTTCTCTGGAAAGCTGCTCTGCGTACCCGGTTCCACCGTTTGCATACCGCATTGCTCAAAAGAAACACGGGCGTCGACCTCCGTAACCAATGGGTCTCCGGTCTCCATCTGCTCTGTAGGGTCACCATTCGGCATGCCCATCTCAGCTAGAACCACAGCCATATCAGCGATCCGTGCGTCGGCGTCCACTGGCCGCTATTTGTAGATAATGCGGGCGGATTATCAAGATTAAAATCGGCATCATAGTCATCAAAATCTAACCAGCTGAAGTCCATTATAAACCATAGGAAAACAATTATTGGCCAGAAATGGAAGAAGAGAACTTTGACTCAGTGAGAATGGAGACTGTAGAACTGGCTAAAATTGCAAGGCAAAACCAGCTGGACTTGGCTTTCCCACGATTCGCTATACTGAGAACGAAGAATCGGAAGCCCGCCTCCCATTCTTCTCTTCGAGTTCAATTACGTCACCAGCGTACCGTGCAAGATTCGAATTTAAATTGCCGGTGAATGGCAGTTCGAGTCCGCTGCAGTTCTACGCTGCATCTGAATCTGATAATGCCACGGGTAGCCGTCGAATCTCGAAAATTTTAGGATTCTTATAACTTACCTGCTGTTTTAATCCAAGTTGTAATTACTGCGGTAAATTTTAATACAGTGTTACTGTGTTTTGATATAACGCAGCTTATTTAGCGTTTACGTACAAGCAAAATACCAACAACTGCAAACTCAAGAATCGTATTAGCAAATACAAAAAAAAACGTAATAACACAGTAAAATCAATAATACCATAATAACAGTAATCATCTTTACCAGTAAAACCAAGTGCAGTAACAGCGTGTATTCTGAACACCTACGGTTCCTTGGAAAGTATACAAAAATATACGCAACGAACTACAAAAAACAAACAAAACATTAGGCTGCCCCGCCAGTTCCATCCTCATCCTCCGACAGCAATGGGTTTTCGGGAACCGCTTCCCCACCAGCCATCAGAGCGTCCCAACCTGCCCCGGTCTCCACCAGGTTTTCGTCCTCCTCCGTCCAGCTGTCCAGCGCGGCGTGCCCCGCAGCCGCTGCCGGCTGTTGCGGCACTTCTTCTGCGTCGCCACCGGCCAGGACCTCCAGTGCAGGCTGCTGCCCATCGGCCTGCGCGTTGCTGGACCACATGAGCGTCTAGTTCGTGCTCTGGGTACAGGTAAGTAGTGCGCCCAACCCACGCCGGAGGCCAGCTCGCCCGATTCCCGTCTCGTCCCCGTTCTCGTTCAGCATCACCCATTGCACCTTGCGGGTGGGAAGCAGGTATTCGTGACGGAGACTGATCATCCGACGGCCCAAGCCCAGCACGACCGCTGACCTCCGTGTCCTGGGATCCCGCCCACGTGACGCGCGACGGTCTCCTTACGACCAGTACTGCCGGCAAGAAAGCCGCAAAATGGACAACGGAACCTTTTGCCGCCGCGCAGCTGGATGTCTTCACGCAGCTTCCAGGCGTTCACGAGCCTGCAATTAAACATAAAATAAACTGACGTTTGTGTTGCCGTGGGTGTACCGTGGGTGTTGCCGTGGGTGTATGAAAGTGACCTACCTCTACATATCCACTTTGCCCGTCACGGGCATCCACGAAATCTTCCAGCTCTCCTTCTTCTTCGGAAAGCTCTGCGTCAGACGGTACATCAATATGGCGAAATTCGAGTACGGTCGACTTCCAGTGGGCGACCGGATGGGTCTTCCTGCCGACCTTCAACTTCGTGATGCGGTTGCACAGATGCATCCCGTCCGGAGCGGCAGCTGAGCGCTGTTTCTTCTGCGCAGGCCTGCTGTTGCTTTGTGGACAGAACCGTTCGGCCCACTGCTGGTGCTGGGCTCTGGTCGAAACGTGCCGGGCTCATAGTTCGCTTAGCGGGTTGCCTGGTCAACGGACCGGATGTCCGCGGAGCTCGGGTCGGCTGGGCCCGGGTCGGCGGAGGCCTGGACGGTGGAGGCCGGGTAGTTGGGGTCAGGGTCGGCAGGCCGGTGAACGGAGGGCCGGTGGCCGGAAGACCGGCTGAGTACCGGTGGCCGGAGCTGGCCGGAGGGCCGTTGGCCGGAGGACCGGTGGCCGGAGAACTGGTGGCCGGAAAGCCGGTGGCCGGAAAGCCGGTGGCCGGAAAACCGGTGGCCGGAAAGCCGGTGGCCGGAAAGCCGGTGGCCGGAAAACCGGTGGCCGAAACCGAAGGGCCGTTGGTCGGAGGACCGGTGGCCGGAAGACTGGTGGCCAGAAAGCCGGTGGCCGGAAAACCGGTGGCCGAAGGGCCGTTGGCCGGAGGACCGGTGGCCGGAAGACTGGTGGCCGGAGAATTGGGCGGGAGGCCGGTGGCCGGAAAACCAGGCCGGAAAACCGGTGGCCGGAGGACCGGTGGCCGGAAGACTGGTGGCCGGAGAATTGGTGGCCGGAAGACTGGTGGCCGGAGAATTATGGCCGGAGGGCCGGTGGCCGGAAAACCGGTGGCCGGAAAACCGGTGGCCGGAGGACCGGTGGCCGGAAGACTGGTGGCCGGAGAATTGGTGGCCGGAGGGCCGGTGGCCGGAAAACCGGTGGCCGGAAACCGGTGGCCGGAGGACCGGTGGCCGGAAGACTGGTGGCCGGAGAATTGGTAGCCGGCGGAGCCAAGGTCCACAGGCCGGTGGAAGTCGACTTGGACTTTCTACCAGCGGACGCCTTTGCCGATGCTGGCTTTGCAGCGGCTTTCTTGGAAGCGGCCTCCCGCTTTTTTGGCAGCGGAAGCAGCCTTTTTGCTTCGGAGTCTTGCTTAGCTCCGGCCGCCTTCTTCTTCGCGTTGCCCTGAACACGGGAGCTTTTGTTTACCGCCGCCCTTCTTGGCAGCTGGCGTCGCGGATGGCTCAGCAGTATTCGGCACAGAGGATGTCGGTGCCGCTTTCCAGTCGAGGGCACCTTTGCAGCTGTGGCGGCTTTCTTCTTCGTCGCTGGGTTTGTAGCCTTCTTACGGGAAGAAGAGCGTGTGGGAGCAGCTTCGGACGAGCGGCACCGCGCTTCTTTTCTTCGCCGGAGCCGTATTGCCCTGAGAACTTTAAAATTAAAAGATCTTGTTAATTACAATAATAATAACTGTTTAACATCAATAACAATAATATATATATAAATATATGTTAGTAACTATAACTATAAAAATATAATATTTAAGTACTGCAGTACGCACGCATCAGTTTTGCCGGCGGAGTCTGCATTCGGAAGGGCGCGAGCGGCGCGCATCAATACGGAGGCGAGGGGCTGCTATCTGCGGACTCATCCGCTCCAGTTCCGTCGCCTTTCTGGCTCCCGGATCCTTGGTCCGTGTCTGCCACAGCACCGCGGGCTGTATTCGGGCGAGTTGAGACAGTGCTGCGCTGCCATCAGCAACAGAAACGGTGCCCTGGGGCAGTTGCCCCTGAGGCTGCCCTTGCTGGGGCGCGCTCATTTGCGGCCGCTCGGCGTTGTTTTCTGAAATTTTAAAGAAACAAAAGTTTCCGACGGCCGATATGCACAATTCAACACGTTGTGCACCGTGCAGCTGACTGCGTTTTGGGTGACAATAATGAATTTATTACGCAAAGGGCAGACCGCTGCATGGTACACAACGTGTTGAATTATAAAACATAAATCGGCCGTGTAACAGTATACCCAACACGTACCGCTTTCCATTTCTCAGCGGGCGTTGCTGGTGTGTTGCAGCGAAATTCCTTCAAAGAGGAAGAGGAGAGCGTCGGTGGGGAGGAGAAATGGGACGGAGAACTCCGAGGCCTCCGTGAAAAATTAGAAGGTCGCTATCGCCGGTACGGCTAAAAACGACAAATCAGTCACGTGCGGCCTAAAAAAGGTTACCGAAACAGTGGCGGGAATAGGAAAGGGTCGTCGCACTATAATTAGACGACAACCAGACGTCGTCACTGATTTCTGGCGATGGCAGAAAGGAAGATTGTCGGATAATAAAAAAATCCAGAATGATTTTTTTTAAAACTTAAATTCAACAGGTGCACAAATATACATATGCAGCACCACTTAATTAGGTAGCTACAGTTAACGTAACTGCCTCCTCGGCTAATACTTGGGGAGGTTGTGGTAGAGACAGCCGCCACTTGTATTGCGGCTGCCCCACCTGTATTGGGCAAACTCTATGAGGGACCCGACCCTCCTGCTGCTTATTCTAACATAATTATATTCATTCAAATTCAAATACAGTACATGTAAAATGGCCATGGACCACAAGAAACGCGGAGGCGAAGCCGAGGCTGTTTCTTGTATCTCACTATGATTATGCATTTTGTGCAGATTACGATTGCTTGCTTGAGTTCACCGACGTTATGTTGAGTTGTTGACTAACACTTCGTCGGTCGTCACAAGGTCAACTGTCACGAGAGCGGACGGCTTAAAAACGTTTAAAACGTAAGAAAGAAAGGAAAATAGGAAAATATAACCACAGGATGTAGCATACAGAATTATTGTTACAGGATGTTGATGTAACCCAACAGTCCGGCCACACTGACCAACAAGATATCAAAAAGCGGGCGCTGCAAACGCGATACTCCGCGGCAAATTCTGCAAGCTTCAACCAAAAATATGTCGCTGCTGGCCGCTCTTAAAATGCCGGCATATGAAGCGTAGCACCGGACGGTTGACTCGGCGTCGAGCACATGTAGCCGGCAAAACTGTTGTCATCTTAACGGTAAACACACTAACATGTGTCCCCGGCGAGAATGTTAAAGTTAACATTCCCATCTGGCCCAAATGCCAACGACCAAAATCAAACGAAGGACGAACAACATGCTCTCAATGAGTGCCCGGCATATTTCCTACATAGAAACCAACTGAAGGAACGGCTTTCTACTTTGGACATTGCATTGCCCGATGTTGTACCGCGGGAAATCTTCCAAAACGTATTACGGAGGAAAGAACTGCTTTCAGGAAAATCAAAAGAACAAAGGCATGATCACTTTCGTCACACCTGGCTACTACTCTCTATTAAATATTTCAAGCGACGTTGTTGGTAAAGCCATATATGGGCTTCACACCACACAGAAAAACCGAGTATATGAGAATTCAAGATATTGCTCCGCCAAATATATGAGTAAAACAAGCTTCAATCTGTTTTTATTTTTTTACAGACGTTTTTAGTGATGTCTTGACCGTTTTGTAAGATATGCGAGAGCAGCGACAGAGAATATAAAAGAGCCCACTGCCGTTTCGTACAGCCGCCGTATTCGCTTATTTGTTGTTGTATAGGAAACCCTTGGAATTCTGAGCGAGTCGACAAAAGGAATTTTTCAGCTTTTTGGGTTGCAGATTTTTTAGAATGTCGAATGAAGAGCGTACTGGTTCGTTTTTAAAACGGCGATTTAGTATTGCTGTGGCTGGTGGTAATAATGCGGCTGTAGTTTTGGGCACTTTGACACGTGCGGAAGACCGCATAGCAGCGCTAAAGACGGTATTCCAGCCCCCTTACTTTCTAAGTAATTTTTTAGCAACAGTGTCTGGGTATAGCCATGACAATCGTGAAACAAAAGGTAAAGTAATATATTTTCGGTGGTTCTCGGTACAAAAGCGTGCACCGCTTTGCGTGACTAACCTTTTCTCTGAAGCCAAGGCATCTAGCTAACGGGACTAGAATAGCTTCTTCCGAAGAAGCTATTTCCGAAGAAGCTGAGTTCAGTTAGCAGAACTCGCTGTTGCCAGGACATTGAGTGACTGAACTACCAGTCTACCACTAATAGTCCTGCTGACAGAACCAAAAGATACGAATAAAAACGATTAAAATAGAAGCGATGAAACTGTAGACCACAAGAAACACGTAGGCGTAACCGAGGATATTTCTTGTAATATATAACGACTGGGTGCATTGCTTAGCAAAGGTCATCGTGCGCTGGATGGCGGTAACCTACAAACAAACAGCACATTTTGCTTTAACACAGAACAGAACACGTTCAACACAGAGAAACTCCGCTACGCTTTGGTCGAGTGCACCCGGGATGTACAGCGAACACCGTTCACCCGGGTTATCACTTATCGGTAGCGCAGAAACACATTTTTTTTATGTATGTATTTCTTTTAGCAAAGTACATAAGTCACCGCATTATCTTGTATCATACATTGCGCTTGCGTAAAACTTAAAAGTGGCTTACCTGGTGTCTTCCGTTCTGTTGGTCGGGCAAACCCCAGAAAAATCAGCTTGTGATCCCCATCAGGCAGCGCTACCTTAGCCATCATATGTTTGTTATCCTTCTGGAACTTGTCTACGCTGCCATCAATGCGAAGGGAGACTGCCAATGCAGACTTCAGCACATCACGGAGTTCCACAAGGTCGGACTGAACAACTGCTCCCAGAAACTCTCCGTGCGCTACTGGGTTGCAGTACGAAAGTGATTTTGTTGGCTTGTACGGCTGAAAGTTCTCCAGTGACGCAGTGTGACCAATATCAAAAGCAACTTCACGAGAGGGATACGACCACGCTGACAATGTACTAGTACCTCGCTTTGCGTCATTGTACACAGTGGGCAATTTTCGCATAGCCAACAACAGCAGCTCCTTTTGCGCATTAGAGAACTGTCTTAAAATCGGGACTGATACCAGTTTTTCGGATAATGGTTTCGCTCTTAGTTCGGCAGCGTTTTTGCAGGCTTTATGCACCGCAGAGGCAAGATGCTTCTTCATGCCATTAGTACGCTTTACAAGCCCCACTGGATTCGCGTACCCCTTATTAGTGTTTTTGTAAATATTCTGGCTAACAATATCAGGGAATTTGGCACACGTTGCGCAGCGATATCGCTTCCGACGTTTATGTGTACCGCACTTTTCAAATTCACGTTCAAGGATAGCCTCAATATCCTTCTCTGCCGGGCTTGGATCGTGATCACTAGTGTCGCTATCGTCTTCACTGTCAGTGCATTCGTGCTCAAGGTCTCCAGCTTTTTCTGCGGTTTCAGCATCGTCTTCAAAAGATTCCACAACATCATTTTCTGCGCATGAAATTCACGAAATTTTAGATTACAAGCACGGATCAGTTACAGTCACAGATTTCTCCAATATAAAAAAACGTGCTTAAAAGTCGCATCAGGTGAGTCGTACCCGTGTGAATGAAGGAAGCGTCTTTTTCGCTTGAGAACGCACTCTCTCGCTCAACAGAAGGGGATCGCTCTTGGACGTCATAACTGCCGGTCGTGCCAGTAGTAACTGCCTCGGAGAGATCGGAAACCTTTCGTTTAGCGCCTGCTGACGTGCATGAAAAAAATTCCATGATTGATCTCTGTGTAGATCGTGCGTCAGATCCGAGAGACGGAGACTTCGCTGGTTTTGGTGCCATTGCATTCACCACAGCGTGAGAAAAATGACATCAACGCACAATTTGCAGAAGAGGGGAGTATTGGGAATTTTTAAGCACAAGTTCTGATCTACATGTATGTGAGCACATGCACTTTTATGTGAGCACATTTTGTGCTATGTGAGCACAAGTTTTTAGGCCCTGCTTCTTCGAATACTTATGCATTCCAGAAGGAAGTTCTTTAATTTTTTCAAAAACGCTGCATACGTTCTTCATCTGAGGATACATACTGATGCAGTCCATTTAGAACTAGGGAAGTGCACCGCTGCTCGCTAGCACTAAAAGACCGAAGCGAAGCTAGAAATATTTCGTGAAGTATTTAGAACTGAGGAAGTGAATTACACGCAGGGATATTGAAGCACTGAGCAATTTTTCCTTTTACTGACTCTAATATCCATAATAGTGACTGACAGAAAACTGCATAATATCAAACACTTTATTAGATCCATTTATACCTAGGGTAATATTCACGAACGATATAGGTATGTGTACTCAGTTAAGAAAACTGGCGCAGGCGTTCTGTTTTAACTGTCCAGTTCTCGTTACTTTTGAGCGCTAACTTTTTTCTGCTTTATGAACTGTAGAAGATTCAAAAGGATACCTGATCTACCGCCAATCCACCCCAGTTTTTATGGGGGAAAAGCCGACATAGATAGACCGACGCAGAAATGCCGACATTAGCCCCTCTCGCCGCACACTTTACAGACGTTCAGTAACTTAAAGTACCGGAAGTTCTCTAAAAGTGAACCTACCAATGGTGTAGCGCTGAATCTTACAGAGCGTTACATAGCAACGAAAAAAAAAATTAAAATGATATGTGCAGTGTCCAATTCCTGTTTATGTTTTATGAATTTATGCGATTTTTTTATGAATTACTATTGGAGAAAAACTATACAGTGCCGAATAGTTCATTTTCCATGCGTGTCATTTCGGAGCAACATCATTTTAGTTGTATGCGCGATTTACTCGTTAACCACTGAACGTAATTTCAGCTAGAGCAGAGCGTTTCGAGATGCTGCTAGTGTCTAATTTGCTGAGCGTGTACAATCGCTGGCCTTCGACGCTTAGAGTTGCTGTAGGATTGATGCACACAGCACAGATTTAAAATCTGATTGCATGTGAATACACAGAGCAATTCAGTCTCATTCTTTATAAAGCTGTGCACAACAACCAACGCTAATATGCAACTCTTGCGCTGAAAATCTTGAAACGAAACGCATCACGGTAATATTCAGTTTAAAACTATTAGACAGGAAAAATTGCCAAAAAAACTGATGGTGGAGACTAGGATTCCAGCCGTAGCAGGGTAGGTGCCAGTACTGCAGCACCGTGTCGCGGCATGTCGCGCTAATATACCGTGTCGCTGTTGTCGCGGCGTGTTTCCAGCCGTAGCAGGGTAGGTGCCAGTACTGCAGCACCGTGTCGCGGCATGTCGCGCTAATATACCGTGTCGCTGTTGTCGCGGCGTGTTTCCAGCCGTAGCAGGGTAGGTGCCAGTACTGCAGCACCGTGTCGCGGCATGTCGCGCTAATATACCGTGTCGCTGTTGTCGCAGCGTTTCCAGCCGTAGCAGGGTAGGTGCCAGCCGCACCGTGTCGCGGCATGTCGCGCTATACCGCGGTCGCTGTTGTCGCAGCGTGTTTCCAGTCAGCAGGGTAGGGTGCCAGTACTGCAGCTACACCGTGTCGCGGCATGTCGCGCCATAATATACCGTGTCGCTGTTGTCGCGGCGTGTTTCCAGCCGTAGCAGGGTAGGCGCCAGCACTGCAGCACCGTGTCGCGGCATGTCGCGCCAATATACCGTGTCGCTGTTGTCGCGGCGGTTTCATCGGGTAAAGAGCAGCAGGTGCCAGCATGCAGTTAACCGTGGTCGCGGCACATCGCACATGATAATCGTGTCGCTGTTGTCGCGGCGTGGTTTCCAGCCGTAGCAGGGTAGGTGCCAGTACTGCAGCACCGTGTCGCGGCATGTCGCGCTAATATACCGTGTCATGTTGTTGTCGCGGCTTGTTTCCAGCCGTAGCAGGGTAGGTGCCAGTACTGCAGCTAACCGTCGCGGCATGTCGCGCCAATATACCGTGTCGCTGTTGTCGCGGCGTGTTTCCAGCCGTGAGCAGTGCCAGTACTGCAGCACCGTGTCGCGGCATGTCGCGCTAACATACCGTGTCGCTGTTGTCGCGGCGTGTTTCCAGCCAGCAGGGGTAGGTGCCAGTACTGTTACAGCACCGTGTCGCGGCATGTCGCGCCATAATCGTGTCGCTGTTGTCGCGGCGTGTTTCCAGCCGTAGCAGGGTAGGTGCCAGTAATGCAGCACCGTGTCGCGGGCATGTCGCGCTAATATACCGTGTCGCTGTTGTCGCGGCGTGTATCCAGTCAGCAGGGTAGGTGCCAGTACTGCAGCACCGTGTCGCGGCATGTCGCGCTAATATACCGTGTCGTTGTTGTCGCGGCGTGTTTCCAGCTCAGCAGGTGCCAGTACTGCAGTTAATCGTGTCGCGCATGTCGCGCCATCATACCGTGTCGCTGTTGTCGCGGCGTGTTTCCAGCCGTAGCAGGGTAGGTGCCAGTACTGCAGCACCGTGTCGCGGCATGTCGCGCTAATATAACCGTGTCGCTGTTGTCGCAGCTGCATGTTTCCAGCCGTAGCGGGTAGGTGCCACCACTGTTACAGCACCGTGTCGCGGCATGTCGCGCTAATACCGTGTCGCTGTTGTCGCGGCGCAGTTTCCAGCCGTAGCAGGTGCCAGTACTGCAGCACCGTGTCGCGGCATGTCGCGCTAATATACCGTGTCGCTGTTGTCGCGGCGTGTTTCCAGCCGGCAGGGTAGGTGCCAGTACTGTTAGCACCGTGTCGCGGCATGTCGCGCCATTACACGTCGCTGTTGTCGCGGCGTGTTTCCAGCCAGCAGGGTAGGTGTGCCAGTACTGCAGCACCGTGTCGCGGCACGTCGCGCCATCGATAATCGCGGTCGTTTGTCGCGGCTGTTTCAGCCAGCAGGGTGGTGCCAGCACTGCAGCACCGTGTCGCGGCATGTCGCGCCAATATACCGTGTCGCTGTTGTCGCGGCGTTTCCAGCCAGAAGAGCAGAGGTGCCAGTACCGTTAACCGTGTCGCGGCACATGTCGCGCTAATATACCGTGTCGCTGTTGTCGCGGCGTGTTCCAGTCAGTAGAGGGTAGGTGCCAGTGAACTGCAGACCGTGTCGCGGCATGTCGCGCTAATATACCAAATGTCGCTGTTGTCGCGGCGTTTCCAGCCGTGTAGAGGGTAGGTGCCAGCACTGCAGCACCGTGTCGCGGCATGTCGCGCTAATATACCGTGTCGCTGTTGTCGCGGCGTGTTCCAGTCAGAAGGCAGGGTAGGTGCTACCTGCAGCACCGTGCGGCAGCACGTCGCCATAACCGCGTCGTTGTTGTCGCGGTTTGTTCAGCCGGTGCAGGGCAGGTGCCAGCACCGCAGAATCGTGTCGCGGCATGTCGCGCTAATATACCGTGTCGCTGTTGTCGCGGCGTGTTTCCAGCCGTAGCAGGGTAGGTGCCAGTACTGTTAGCACCGGGTCGCGGCATGTCGCGCTAATATACCGTGTCGCTGTTGTCGCGGCGTGTTTCCAGCCGTAGCAGGGTAGGTGCCAGTACTGCAGCATCGTGTCGCGGCATGTCGCACTTATATACCGTGTCGCTGTTGTCGCGGCATGTTTCCAGCCGTGGCTGAGTTGGTGCCAGTACTGCAGCATCATGTCGCGGCATGTCGCACTAATATACCGTGTCGCTGTTGTCGCGGCGAATTCCCAGCCGTAGCTTAGTTTGGGACTGGTACTGTAGTGCGCTGTCGCCGCTTATTAACCGCTGCCCTACGTTATGGTCTGGCGTCGTACATTCGCGTCGCGGAATATTGATGATTTCGCTGCCGCGACTGCGACGCAATACAAGTTTGGTACCGATTGAGCCAGTCCTAGCGATTTCACCGTGTAGCTTTTTTTGTAGTTGCTATAGCATTTTCTTGCGGCATCAGGGTTGCTCGGCTTGTCAATCTTTATTTCGAAGCAGTCGATAATTAAAGTAATTTTTGGAAAAAGGCTCTGTACTTTTGGGGACAGCGGTAGGGGCTCAGATGTAATGTAAGGCCATTGGCGAAAGAAACCCTTGAACCTTTCCGCGCTGATCTTTATCCACGCTGTGTAATAACGGCTAACCGTTTTCTGACAAATTCCAAAAATTGCGCCCAGTATTTCTTCCGTCAAACCAGTGCGAAGTTTGAACAACATTAGGAAAAACTGATTAAAATAATCCAGCTTAAATCTTCCTCCGCCAGGACGCGAGCGGTCGGGATACGACTCGTCCTCTCGCATGCCAATAATATCTAATCTGTCCAACGATTCTGGGTCGTTTCCACATAACATGCTCAAAAATGAATTTCACGACTGCGTAGGATGGTACTCCAGTCAATGTCTGCACAGCAGAATCGCTTGACGAAAATTTCTCGACTCGGAAATCTTGTTTCTCCAGGAGCGATAATAACCGGGTATTTTCTCGCTCAAGCTTTTCGTTATCATTTTTCCACGATTTTATCGCATTTTCCTATAGTTAAAAAACAGAAAAGGCCTAATTAATAAAGACGAAAGAGTACTATTACATTTCTTGTGTTTAAGGCGACACAACTGTAATAGCACGCATATTATTATGAAAAACTATCACACATACATAAACTTACTTTTTCTGACACTGCTGCTTCCAGTTCGCTTCTCAAGCGAGCTATTTCTGTGGCCTGTTTTGCCGTTTCTTTCTGCAGTGACAAAACTTCTGCGGATAGTTGTAGCAGTTTCTGTTGTTGGATTTCAATATCACAACCTGAAACTTCGGTCTGACTGCACTGTTTCTCAAACTTGTGACGTCGTTTAACCGGAGATCGATAACTTCGTTTTTTCGGGGATGCTCGACGTTTCTTTGGTAATCCAGCAGGTCGGGTTATCTGCGGCATGCAATCGAAGAGACTGGGAATCGCGGTTTCTTTAAGCTTAGGTCTCACAGCAGTTTTTCCTGCTTTTGTTGTAGTTACAAAATCGGCTTCCGTAAAATGTCGACTGCAAATTCGACTTCCTAAGGTAGGCATCCAGTTAGCTCGTTTTATTCGCTGGATCCACGTTTTTAATCGGATGGGATCTTTATGGGGGAACGTATAAAAGCAAACGCCAACAGAGTTCGGGTTAGACCAGTAATGTGGACAACGTGGAACGCTGCAGCAGTTCCCTCCCGAATTCGAAGCCTGATGATCCGGCTCCGATGAAAGATCGATGTCGCCATCAACGGTAGTCGTAGCGTCTTCGAGCTCCTCCGCAGCACAATCCATCAGAATTATTGGAACGATTTTCGGAGATAGTAAAACGATTAAGCTGACAGAAAAGCAGTAGAACAACGAGAACTGGGACAGTGCAATATGCCACTCTAAGTTGACATTACCAATGAACGATTTCTCCGATATGACAATGAATATGACATCGCAACACTATGACAAATCTGAACGAGTAATGTCACAATCATAATTCCACGTCAAAATGTGTCAGGAAATAACAAAAACATTGAAAACTTTAATAAAAATCATACAAAACTGTGTTTTCGCCTATATACCACAGTATAGTCTCTCTTCTGAAATATTTTTGCACATGCGCATGGAAATGCCCGTACGCACCTGACTGAACTTCATTCACTGATCTGGATGGCTGACTGATTTCTGATTATTTCTACATTTTTGAAAATTGCCATGTTTTACCGCTTGCCAGTCGCAAAATGGCACATGCCATTGCCGGTGGCAAATGCCAGTGGCAGGTGCCACTGCCACCTTTTACACCCTGCCCATTTGTGACGGGAGCCTGAATTCCGACGAACCCGGTGGATACGTGCACACGGCGCGGGCGATGGCCCAGACCATCCCAAACGCCTACGTTGTCGACCAATTCCATGATCCGCTAAATCCGGAGGCGCACTACACATCCACCGGTCCCGAATTGCTGCAGCAGATGAACGGGAAGATCGATATCTTCTTCAGCATTATGGGCACCGGGGGGACCTTTTCCGGCGTGAGCCGCTACTTGCTGCAACATAGTCCGAACACCCGCATTGTGTTGATTGACGTAAAAGGCGGGATAATAAAAGTGTCGCATGACGGCGGTGTCCCGGTCTGGCGAGACCATCCCGTGAGCACGATCTCCGATAATTTCATCCCGGAGACGGCGGAGTTGGCGCAGGCTGATATGGTGATCGAAGTCAGCGGGGAATCGGCGTTTGAATTCTCGCGATTAGCCCGGGAAAGGGAAGGGCTGTTTGTGGGAGCATCCGCAGGAGCGATTCTCAGCGGAATCCAGTCATACATCACCCGATATGGTTTGGTCGCAGGAGCGCGGATTGGCTGCGTACTGGGCGATACGTCCTTAGCCTATGGGAGTGGTCTGTGTGACAGTTGTCCGGAATTTTCTCATCTGACCAATCCCATACTGTTCCCGAAAACAGTAGGCGTGCTGCGTAAGCACCAAGAACTACGAAGACATATGACACCGAAACCAATATTTGCGGAACTTCCGATCGATTGCCCATTGAAGTTGACTTCGGTTTCCTGTGAAACTTCCGAAAAGGTCATCGCAATGTATGATGGTGATCATATTGTGATGTACATTTACGAGAAAGACGAAGCGTTAAACAACCTTGGGAGAGTTCTAATGAAGGGCGCTTTGCTAGCATGGGCGACAGCAGACCTGTGCTTTGCAAACACTATAAATATCGAACTTTCTGGAAGTGAAAAAGATATGAAAGCACTGGAAGAGTATGTCGCATCTTCGTTCCATCTGGCCACGTCTGTGTACGAGCGGTTATATGGTGTGCCGAAAGCGAAACTCAATTTTACGAAGGAAATGACGACTGCTAGCGATTCCGGCGTTCAGTTGAATCCAAACCAATATTATCTCGGATTTTCTGGTGGAAAAGATTCGACTTTATCGCTGGAAATCATGGAGAGGGCCGGTGTTGATGTTACTAAGTTTATGGTATCGTACGACGACAATGCCATCGCACCCGATGGTCGCGTTCGAAAGAACGTACTAAATGAGCGATTATTTGACTTGATATCGCCGTCAAGTAGAAAACCGGTTTATGAAAACTACGAGCACCAAGAAAACGACATCCACGCCACGATATTAGCACCCTATACGTCGCAACAAAATGGGAAACCGGGAACGGTCGCTTTGGGATTACCATGGGAAGTGCTGCACTGTCTCAATGATGGATCGCCAGACTTGGTGCCTTTTGAAACCCTTGCCAGCCTGAATATTCTGATGACCTTTGCACAGTCCGTGGGACTGCCAGCCTTCCGGATTGTGTCACCGATCGCCAGTTTGTCATCGTTCGGTGTGTATCGCTTGCTAGCGCAGTGGCACGGTAGGGAAGCGTTGGCGGCCTTTTATTCGTGTTGGCAAGAAAACCCCCAGCTGCCAGCCTGTGGAGAGTGCACTAAATGCCAACGTGTGAGTTTGGTTACAAGCACACTATTTGGTGAAGAGAGACAACGCAAAGCCGAAGCTGCTCCGTCGTACGCCAAAATGTTCGGATCCGTTTATTCGGAATTGTTAGCGACGCATACGGCGCTTTGCGGACCACATGTTCTACTAGACGACTCAACCGCGCAAATCACCGAAAGCCGGTTTAGTAACGTTATTTCCGCGGCGGGGTTCGGTGATGTCGATGTGACTGGGTTAGCTGTCGGTCTGGAGGTCTTGTTCGAGGGTTCAGTTTTGACACGTGAAATGTGATGATGGTAAATAAATGGCTAATGAATTTTGCCGTGATAACAACCGTTTTCGTTGTGTTGTGACGATTAACTGTCTTAATTTTTTATGGAACTGAAGTTCTCTCATTTAGCGACTGTTTTCTGAGTTATTTAAGCAGATCAAAGTTTATTCATTCATTAAAAGAATATATTGATAAACCGCCAGCATATACGCCGCCGTAAATGATGACCTTTTGTTGTCTGCTCTTGGCTGAACTGTTTTGCTGCATTCAAAAAGACTACGTCAGACAGCAGTAAATCAGGCCTATTTCGTCCATCGAGCCGTTATTCAGCAGCGAAATCGAATCAGTTTTGTGTTTTATAACTTGTTCCGGAGAAATGTTTGCAGATTCTGTTATCTTGAATCCCGCGATCCCCTGATAAACAATCCATTAAAAGCTGGATTACCTTATATCTCGCAGCCCGTAGAAAGCTTTGTACATTTGGTTAATAGCTAGCATACGCCGCACAAGCGAATCGCGCATTTTGGTTCACTGCATGCATACAAACACTTTTTGCCGCACTCGTTTTAATGCACAAAATGTACGTAACGTAACGTAATGCACATAATGTACGTAACGTAACGCTGTCGCTTTATTTTTTGATTACCGCTCTCCGTGCGCACTTTTCCACTTTATTGAACCAGAATCTGCAGTTTCGTCAGAAAAAGGTCGACAATATATTTGTAGCTAGTGTCCGTCTTGTTCGGCATTGCACAGCGATCTGCTGCGTGAAGTCAACTTCTAATTAATACCTAACGATGCGATTTGGGGTACATACTTCAAGTATACGCATCTTTATCATAAGAAAATCGTGCATAAACTCATTTCAACCAACACATTATAAATTAATTATTAATTCCGAATAACATAAAATTACGTACGATGTTTGAATGCCTGTTTAAATTTTCCAAGGAACAACGCACAACATCTAACTAAAAACTTAATTTAATGATCTTACAATTGCTAGCATCAAAACAACATTTATACCTAAAAAACATTTTTACGCCTACCAGTAGTGCACAAGGCACAAATTACCCAACGCATCAATGACGTTAGAATCATTTCTCTTCACGTTCATTCATTTGCACAACCGTACGGCAAACGTAGGCTAATAAAGGTGATAAATACCGCCACAATGCTCTCACTAATCGACCGAAGCGAAGCGAAGGTCCTCTATGTTCAAGATAACACGAATTTTTGTCGGTCATGTCGATCACGCAGTAATCTGTCCGTCGGTCACGCTGCTCACGCACTAAGTTATAGCAGAAAGCCTGTATTATTAGTGTGAATTTATATAAGGGGAGAAGTGTCTTAGTGGAGCCGGTTCACGGCACTGCGACCGTCACCCGGCTGGAATGTGACATTACGGCAGTACATATGGCTAAATCAGGCGCGGTACATAAACATCATCATGTTTACCACAGCGTAAAACTCCAGCCGGGGGACGGCAGCAGTGCAGGGATACGATTCTGGTAGACTGGTTTTGCCCCGTATATTATGTGAAAGTGTGCGTGTTTTTCACTGCCCTGTGTTTAATAAAACAAATCGGCATTGTAGAAATTTGAAATTTGTTGAATTTTGTCAACGTGGAAAACCGGTTTCTTTTACATTGCAGACGGTCCGATTCCAGTTTTTCGTATTTTTCTTTCATGAAAGCATTGTGATTTATCGATTTTGCTTATATGTTGTTCTACTTTACTTTAGTAATTTAATCTAGTGCTTTTTATGCGAAATGAGTAAATGAGTAAATTCTTTACTTAATAATTGTAGCAGCAACGTGTTTATTAGAGACCGCATTAGGCTACCTTAACGTACCTTAACGAGCATAATTTTTGTTTGGCTTGGCCAGGTGCTGTTGACCTATACATAGCTAAATTTTTGTAACTTCTATCCGTGTAATCACATGTTGCCGAAGTTAGCAGTCAGATTTTGAATTAGTTAGTTGAGTGACGAAATCTGATGAAAACGTGGGTGAGCAATTACTGTATGAACGAACGTCAGGTGGAAAGTTGAAAGAAGATAATTTACAGATAAGTCAAAAACTTACAGATACAAAATTGCACTTATCAAAAGCACAAACTGCGGTTTTAATTTGAATAATTCGCAAGGATATCCGGATACAAAATTACACGGAACGAGCTGATACTGCGCCTAGAAATAATATACAAATATAAAGTAGATAGTTTCTTGTTCGGAAGCACAGTACAGCTGATCGATATTGCGTGCTTGTACATGGACTTTGCTCATTGTTACCATCGCGCTGCCTCTGTGTATTATGCACGCATGTCTAATCATTTTTTGTCCCAATAATTTAGGCGGTAATGTTGCTATGTTGTTCAATTCCCACGTGGTAGCAGGATACGGGACTTTGATAATTATTATACATTTTGGTTAATTTACAAGTAGCGGGTGCTGCCGTGAAACGACCGACGTACTTCCAGAAACGGGAAGTTGGACGGCCAATTCGAGGCGGCGTGGGGCGTCCAGATGGAACGGGGACCAATAGGCATTCGAATGTAGTCACCGCGCCAAGTGCGCATTATGGGAAGGCTCCCCATCGACGGCGCCAAGTGCGCATTATGGGAAGGCTCCCCATCGACGGGAACAGGTGGATCGAGCCGCCGTTGCGTAACAATAGCTTCGCAGCCTTCACTGTAGTACGAATAACCTAAGCAACTAAAAGAACATCTAGAATAACCCAAGGAAACATAAGAAACGTGAGAATAACATCAGAAACCTAAAATAACCTAGGAAACCTAAACATTAAAACAATTTTAGTGAACGTAAGCAAAATCGAAACCTAACTTGACAAAATTTGGAGGAACCAAACAAAATCAAAAAAGCCTCAGCAACCTAATAATAACCTAGAAATAACCTAAGGAACCTAGAAAAACCTAAGAATTAAGCTAACGTGATTAAAGAAATTATAAACGGAAGAAAGACTGAAGCCAATGCAACTTAAGAAATCAGGGATGTTATTATTTCTTCACCCTCGTTTAAAAAAGGAGCAAAATTAATTTGGGGTGTTACTGGTTTTGTCTCGTTTAAAGAAAGAAATAACGTTGCTGTGGTGTGTTACTAGTTTTGTCGCGTTTCAAGAAAGGAGTAACATTGCTGTGGGGTATTACTTGTTCGGTCTCGTTTAAAGAAGGTAGAACATTGTTATTGGGTGTTACCAGCTCTGTCTCGTTTAAAGGAGCAGCATTATGTGAAGTGTTACTGGTTCGGTCTCGTTTAAAGAAAGGAGTAACACTGTTATGGGGTG
Organism: Paramacrobiotus metropolitanus; assembly: GCF_019649055.1. NCBI lineage: Eukaryota > Metazoa > Tardigrada > Eutardigrada > Parachela > Macrobiotidae > Paramacrobiotus > Paramacrobiotus metropolitanus. The sequence continues at coordinate 11,538 of NW_026570459.1, read as the reverse complement.
TTACTAGTTTTGTCTCGTTTAAAGAAAGGAGTAACATCAGTATGGGGTGTTACTAGCTCTGTCTCGTCTAAGGAAAGGAGTAACATTGTTATGGGATGTTAATAGTTGGTTCGATGTTAATAGTTTGCTCTCGTTTAACGAAAGGAGTAACAGTACTGTGCGTTTTACTAGTTCTGTCTCGTTTAAAGAAAGGAGTAACACTGTTATGGGATGCTAATAGTTGGGTCGATGTTAGTTTGGTCTTGTTTAAAGAAAGGAGTAAAATTGCTGTGGCGTTTTACTAGTTTTGTCTCGTTTAAGGAAAGGAGTAACATTGTTATGGGGAGGTAATAGTTGGGGCTCGTTTAAAAGAAAAACATTGCTGTTGGCTGTAGCCAGCTCATATGTCTCGAATAAAGAAGGAGTAACCAAACAAATCAATTGACAAACTTAAATTGCTTGCAAGAAGCAAAACAAGTTGGCTAAATATTAACCTTACTGCTGGATAACTGTTATTTAATTATATAACTATTTTCAGTATTTCAATTAAGTGACCTTTAAACACATCTTGACCTTCAAGACTGAAAAAGATTTCTGAATTGAACCTGTCATGTATGACGTGTATTTGACGTCATCAGCAAAAAAGCATTCAAAAATTCAGTATTAAAATCCTGAATTTCCAGAAAATGGTTAAATAAAATTCATAACTTGGTCACGTGATCCCGGATCCACGCAATTCACATGTCATTCGGCTCTGGATTTTTTTCTGAACATAATTAGCTGTAGGAAGTTCTTTTCTGAGAGGTCTCCTAAATTGGAGAATTAAATTGATGTTTATTCTAAAAAAGTTCATAACTTGGTCACGTGACCTCCGACCCACGTGATCTATATACCATTCGACTCGGGATTTTTTTCTGAGTCGAATGAGCTATTGAGAGTTTATTTCTGAGAGGTGTCCCTAAATTGGACTATAACCCCTCCACCAGCTGTCATATCAACATCGCCATCACGCACAATATTACCACCACTGCCACTCTGTCCATTCTCGGGATCAGCAGCAAGGTCTCGTCCAGCTCGACGCCAGTTGTCGTTGAGAGCAGGAGCATTATTTTCAGCGTTAGCTGCACCACGTCCACGAGATTCACCACCGCGGTTTCGTCCACCAAAGCGTCCGCGACGACGTCCATAACCACTTCGCTGTGTTTGAAAACCTGCAGCCATCAACGTAGTACTGTACAGGCCTTGCAGAAGTTGATCGCGATAATGCCGTCGGGCGCGACCGCCACGACCACGATTAAAATAAGGAGGCATAATTCCACACGATTCCAAATTCACAAAACAAACTGAGATTCGCAGAGAGAGATCACTCCACAGAGAAGAAAAGTGAAGAACCCTCAAAAAGTCAAAAGTGAGCAGCTGCAAATTGTTACAATGCGGTGTTTCAGTCCAATGCTGCAGCATACAGATACTGTATTAACCTGCCATCTCGCGGCGGTTACAACAGTTCCCAGGGATTTCGGGGATTTACTGCTTATTAATCAGCCTGTCCGGCTGTTTCACATTTCTGCCATATCGCGTTCTGACTGGAACGACGGGAACATCCTGGACTTCCGGTTCTGGCAATTCTGGCCTGACGGGAAACTCTTCAATCTCGTCTTCCAGTTCTTTTTCCACAGGCTTAAGCGGCTTATGACTTGCGGTCATATCTTCGATATCAGTTGGCTCTGGCTCATCGGGTTTTCGCATATTGTACGGTCGCATCTGCGATACGTGCACAACATCCGATTTCACAGCACCTCTTTTATTGCATTGTACTCTGTAGTGAATGCTCGACAGTTTCGCTTTCACCTCATAACCAGTGCGCCAAAGGCCTTCAAACGCCTTATGCTTTCCTTTCGTACGCGCCATAGCTCGCACCATCACTTGATCACCAACTGCATACTCAACTTCCCGTGCGTTCGCATCATACCGAATCTTATCTTTTAGACGCTGCTGTGTTTCTTCCGCTCGCACTTGATCCAGTGCGTCTGACAACGACAGCTGCAGATGTTGCACGAACAAATGCGCAGGAATCGGAAAGTCTTCGTCGCCGTCGTACTTCGGAATGAAGTTATCTTGCGGCAAACGCAAGTCTTCCCCGTACATTAACTTCGCTGGTGTGAAACCACCAATGCGTTTAACCGGCTTCGTATTAAAGGCGAAACAGATAGCAGGGAGATACACATCCCAATCAGTCTGTTCGTCATTAATATATTTGGAAATTGCCTTTTTAAATTCACCAACACGTTTCTCGGCTAAACCATTGCCCATGTTATGGTAAGCAACTACCGGCACATGAGCGATTCCCATAACGGCAGACAATTCACCAAACATGTCCGACATAAAGTTGGACCCTCTGTCCGACGTAAGATTCTTCGGCACACCAAACGGCATAATTATTTTTTCGAATACGAACTGAGCTAAGGTAGCACTGTCGTTCGCTTCTACCGCTTGTGCGACAACCCACTTTGAACCATAGTCCACACCAATCATGATGTGTTTTTTACCGGCTTTTGTTAACGGTAAACTGCTAGCAACGTTAATTGACCAGCAGCTGCGCGGATTCACGATCGGATTATGTTGCAAAAACCCTGCTGTTTTTTGGTTAACGGGATTACGTGCCTGGCACTGTGCACTAGACATCACGTAATTCGTAACACTTTCTTTCATATGCGGCCAATAGAAGTACGCATGCATCTTCTTGTACGTCGCTTCAATACCTTGATGCGCGGCATACTGCGTATCATGGTTCTCGAACATGAACTTTTGTCTCCACTGGTACGGTACATAAAACAAGTAGAAATCTTTGCCATTAACTGAGTACCGGTAATACACAACGCCTTGTTTCAAAATAAACTTTTTCAAGTACCGGCGCTGGAACGGCTTCATATCCTGCGTAGGATCACTCAGTAATGACTTCCACTGGGCGATAATACGGTCTTTCGACTGCTCTTCAACCCAGTACTGAGCACGTTGCTCAGGTACAAATTGTACTTCGGTGTTATTTTTTACTTCTTTCCGCTCCGTTTTGTTAAATAATCGGACTTCAGCCCTAAACGCGTCAATATACTGTACTTGTTTACAGTTTTCTCGCTTGCGCACTGCATCGATTTGTGCAAATGATTCTGCATCCGGCTGGTCTTCTTCACGATAGTCTGGAATAACATCTGACTCATTCGACTGCGGCTCTTTCATATTACCGGTCTGCCTGGACAAGGCATCAGCCTCGACATTCGCTGCTCCCTTAATGTACTTGGGAACCATGTCGTAATCTTGCACGTACAGTGCCCATCGACCAGTACGCCCATGCATATCGCGCATGTTACGCAGAAACGTTAATGCGGCGTGGTCAGTATATACTTCAAACTTCTTGTAGGACAAGAAGTGACGCCATTTTTTTAACGCGCAAATAAGTCCGTACGCTTCCAACTCGAGTGGAAAGTATATTCTGCGCTGCGTCGGCGTAAGTAGTTTCGACAGATACGCAATCGGCCGCCAGTGGCCATCAATAAACTGCTTGAGTACAGCACCAACAGCAATTTTTGACGCATCAATCACCATTTGTATCGGCGCCTGGTCATCGAAGCGCGTCAATATCGGAGCTGAACACAGGGCATCTTTCAACTGCTGCATGGACTGCTCCTGTTCCGGTCCCCACTCGAATTCTGCAGACTTCGGAACCAATCGCTGAAGCGGTTCAGCAATGTCTTGAAATTTGGGAATAAACTGTCGGTAGTAACCGACCATACCGAGGAACCGCTGTATTCCTTTACGGTCTTTTAGTGGACCGAATGACTTTACCGCTTCCAGTTTCTCCGGGTCGGTACTGATACCGTTACCATCGACCACGTGACCCAAGAAGGAGATTTTCTCCATGAAAAATTCACACTTGTCTGGGTTGATCGTCCAGCCGCACTCCTGCAAGCGCGCAAGGAGTTCCGCTAAATCACGAAAGTGCTCCTCGATGGTATCCGAGTAACAAATGATGTCATCGATAAATACGAGTACTTTCTTATGTTTTAATTCAGCTAATGTTAAATCCATTGCTCGTTGAAATGCGCTTGGCGCATCTTTCATACCAAAAGGTAGTACTTTATACTGGTATGTAAATTCTTCTGCTACCATTGTAGCTTTTTTCCGATCTTCTTCGCGCAGTTTTATCTGCCAAAAACCAGACTTTAAGTCGGTTTTTGAAAAGACTTTCGCTTTCGCAACTGCGTTCAATATGTCGTCAATTCTGGGCAGTGGATAACTGCTGCCCTGCAGTTTTCGTTTAATTTTCGAAAATTTACGGTCAGCCGTCGGCTACCGTCTTTCTTTTTAACGATACATATGGGCGATCCCCACGGGGAGTTTGTTAACTCGATTATCCCATCTCGCACCATTTCTTTGGTCTTCTCACGAAGCCATTTCCTGTCCTCGAAAGACACACGATACGGCGGCTGTCTCACCGGTGCATTCGTACCTGTATCGACCGGGTGCTCATATATATTACAGCATCCGATCGGTCTGTCTTTTGTCGGGAATACTTCCTTATACGTACGGAGTATTTTATACAACCGTTCGACATTTTCCAATTTAACAACGGACCAAGTTTTATTTTCTTGATTGTTTCTTTAGTCTCTGGTGTAGTACTGACTTCTGTGGTACTAACTTCAGCCTTGCGGCATTCACACTGTGCTTTGTCAGTACAGTACAACTCGTGATATGCAGTATCAAATTCTTTATCTGCACAAGTGAGAATTTCATCCACAACTTCCACATTACCAAGGGACGTATCCCTATTCAGTTTCACGCGTTTATCGGACATGTTCATGATACGTACAGTACATGTACCTTTATTAGACACATCCAGTACGCCGTCTTCAATGAACATCTGCGTATTATCAGAATGCAGACTGCCATCGTAGAACAACGGCTTTCCACACAACTCCGCGCGCTTATAATATACGTTATTAGCGCCTTTAATTCTTGTTGTGATTTCCACATAACTTTTTGGCTGCACCGTAATCGATTTATTCGGGAATATTTCCATACGGCGACATTCCAGTTTACGTTTATCTACATTTTTCACGTTTTCATTGCGAACCATTTTCACTTCTTGACCCTCTACTTCAATAATTGTGTCAGGCTTCAAATCAGCTAAAGTCTGATTGACCACTTTTGGTTTATCAGCACCGATACGGCGACCAGCGAAGTTATACTCGTACTGGTTACGCCCATTTTTACGTTGTTTCCCGTACATATTTTTCTTTGCCGGGAATTTCTTCTGCTGTGCTGCAGTATTCTGCGAGCTTTCACCGACTTCCTCAGATTCATCTGAGTTAAGCACGTCAAACTTGTTAGTGTGTGTAAACTGAAACGGACCAACACCAACCACGCCTCTTTCTTCCCGGACCTGCGGGTCTGACAAGCTTCTCATTTCCTGTCCCATTGTTCGGTACACATCGTCGCTTTTGCACTTTGGTGAATGTGCGCACTTAGACAGTACTTTTTTGATAGTACTGTACATATCAAACCAGTAGTACCTAGTAACTAAGTACTTCTGTATGGACACTTCATTCGGTATCAGTTTCTTTTCGTGGAATCGTTGATGTACCGAATGTACTAACTTCATCTGCCACTGATACGGCACCAAAATTCTTGGGATACCGCTTCCGCTTCGTCTGCGACATAACATACCGCGGTACACTTGAAATAAGCTAATTTCATCTCTTTCGAAATCAGTCGTCGTTTTCGATGGGTTCTTATATAAGTAACACCAATGCTTGGTATCCTTACATTTACACTGTTCAGCTTGCCAAAACGTCTCATCTGCATACTCCTCAGCAGAGACTACACGCTCGTGGTTTTCCGGTTGCCCCTGCGGGCGTGTCCACGCTTTCGCCGGGTACTTTGTACTCAGCTGTTCAGCTAGCTTAGAGTTGCCGTACGTCATTGGCTGACCATCAGGCATTGTGCCTTCATCCACTTCCGATTTACCCCCGCAAACTTGAGTACTCGTACTCTGTTGCGGCTGCTCGCACCCCCGCAAACTTGACGTTGCACCGGGTGCATTTTGCGGCTTCCTTAAGATCTTAATGTTGCCTTTCACTGCTTTCGCGAATGAATTCTGTGGCGAAACTTCGTTCCGTTTTGTACTAGTCTGTAGTACTTCCGCTTTTTTCACAGCCATTGTCGGCCGCTCTTTATTTATCCAAGTGTTCAAGTGCTGATACGTAACACTACTTCCGTCAAATGCGTGACAGTAATCTAGCGTACGACCAGTATCGAACCACGCTGGTATCGCAGGACATGGATGTGCACCGGGATTCAGAACAGGTTTAAAACTGTTCTGTTGCACAAAATCCAACATTTTCAAGTGTACTCGAGGGTGATATCTGGGATAGCCTGGTTCTGTACGAGTAGGCCTGAACGCCATCGTACTAAAATCAAACGTTACCGGCTTACCGGTCCAAAAGTCGGTACCGAGTAATACAAAATCCACTTTTGTATTCGGATCAATAAGTACAGCATGTTCGTAACCGATACCGAACAATTCGATACGCACAATACCACACAACGGATCAATATCAGTAATATCATTTGCTGCGGTATTTAATGTTACATCCGACACATGTGCTGGGCATTTTAAAATGCTTATATTCAACTTTTCTGCTATGTGCATAGGCATAATGGAGATGCTTGCTCCAGTATCTACCAACGTTTTCACTTCATCATTGTCATTCATAGACAATAATACGTAGACAGCTTGTGCGTCCAGAGTCGGTAACGCAACATCAAACCCTTTCTCCACAGCATCTGGATACTGTGAGAGTTGCTGTATTCGCTCTACGGAAAGTGCATTCACTTGCACATCTTTGCCAAGTTTGCACACTTCCATTGCTCGGGCTTCCGCTCGTCTAATATTATGCCGGGCTAACACGTCCGCGGGCGGTTCACGTGTCGCCTCTTTGAATTTGCCTTTAAAAGTACAGAATTTTGCTGGGTGCAGCTCATGGCACTTGAAGCAAATCAACTGACCGGCATCATTTTTCCATTTATTTAAGTCAATTTCCACATTACCGATCATGAACGGCCGTCGGCCGTTATTCTGTTGATTTTCAGTTTTTGCACTTTCCCCTTTCTCGTACGTGCTTCCAGACTGTTCGTACGAGTTTTGGCGGTAATTGCCATATCCGCCTCGGCCACCATGGCCACGATTGTTATTACCGCGGTATCCACTGCGTCCACGGTTGCCGTTATTACCGTAATTATTGTTGTTATTATTTTGGTTTTCGGTGTTATTGTACTCAACCTGTTGTGACTTAAGACTGTAAAACGTCTTCAACTGAGTACACACTTCTTCAACTGTCTTCGGTTTCGACTCAGTTAACTTTTCGAACCAGCGCCATCGATGCGGTTTTAGTCCCTGAATCAGAATGGATACCCGTTCTTCTTCACTTGTTCCCAATGTGTTGAACCAGTTTAGGTAACCATCCACGTATGAGTTTACCGTATGCGCATCGGTAAATACACGGGCGTACATTGCCTGCCGTATTTCTGCGGGATCACTTTCGGAAGAGAAGTGACTTAGAAGTACTCCCTTCCAGTACTTCCAGTCTTTATCTGGATTTTTCTTCTTGTGGTCTGCATACCACAAATACGCATCATCCTTCAGTGAGTTTGACAAACCTTTGTCGATTAATTGCTTGTCATCCCAACCGTTCAAGTCCTGACAGCGCTCGCAGTCAAGTATGAACTTCTCCACTTTACCACTTTCTTGCGTACCCTTATAATTTTGTGGATAATGGGTTTTTTCTTTTGTGCCTTTACCGCTTTTCTCAAATTTTTCCATTAACTCAATACTGCGTTCAATTAATTCGTTGGTACGAGTATTATCACGCGGTTGTTCGTTATTATCGTACTGTGCATCATCCCACTGTGCGTCTTCCGCTCTACCAATATCGTTTTCGTACTCGTAGTCATTATCACGTACGGGTACATAATCACGGCTGCGGTGGGTTTCACCGAACTCAACCCGACGGCTTGCATCCGCCTGCGACTGTTGTCCAGCTGTGGTCTTCGGTGCTGCATCAAATGCCGCTTCCCGTTCAAAGGTACTAGTATGTACCCGGGATTCAGCCTGACAACTGAGTTTTCCCGTTAGATTTTAAACTGTTTTCCCACTGATGTAGCCTGGCCTCTCACCCGGCCAGCTGTTTCTCACGCGTTTTCGTTCTATCAAATTCATCTTCGATGCATATCCAGTGACCTTGCAGATCGTCACGTTCTTTTTTCAGTTCTGCATCGACTCGAGATTCTTCTGCTTTTAATTTAACATGCAGCTCATCCCTTTCTTTCTGCGTACGGAAAAGGTCACGCTGCAATTTGCCACTGTTAACCATTGAATCGTGACACTGCTTTTCCAGGTTTTTGTTTGTATTACGTACACGGTCCACTTCGTCTTTATATTTACCGTTTTCAGTACGTAAATCAAAAATCTCGGTATTCAACTTTTTAACATTTTCTTTGCACTCTTCACTGTGCTTTTTCATCTTTTCTTCCAAATCCTGTATTTTTTCGTCCCGTTTTTTCACATTTTCCTTCAAGGCATCGTTGTCATCACTTAATGTATGACACCACGTTTTAGCCTTTACAAATTTCATGTGTAATTCTTCGGTTGTATTCAGACCGGCTTTAGCGATCTCTTTCATTTCATTGAAATCTTTTTCATTTTCAATTCTGCCTTCCCATGCCAGAACAGTATTGTCAAACTGTTCTTGATCTAAGGCAAACTGCCTCACTGCAGCATGTAGCGGATGGATCACGTCCACCGTTTTATTATGGTCGTCAGTCTGACCCGTAGCCACTGTACTACGCTGAAAAAACGGCTCGACAGCTCGACAGCGGTTCGACACCACCAGCTGGCACCTCGTCATCGATAATACTCATATTTAAATCCTTTTCGGTATTCGCTGCAGGTGTGATCTCAGCATCCTGCTCCTTATTATGAAATGCAAAAGCGAAAGGAGAAACAACTTTTCCCGCACTTTTACCAGAATTTTCATATGCATTTGCAGCTGCACTTTGAACAGCTTGCGCTTGTGCAGTAAACTTCTGCATTGCGGCTTTATACGCTTCAACTGTAAACAATTTCTTGATATTTTGCGGCAGCTCTCTGTGCTCCAACCACACTCGCCAACCTGTCGGCGGCTTTCCCATTTTGGTTTCGTCATTGTCGTACGTAACGAAATCCTTGCCACATATTCCTGATTTCGGAACTGCAACATTGAGTTCATTCAGAAAGGCTTCAATTTTTACCCCAATCGGAACGATAAATTTATTTGGTATCAATTCTGCTGTACCATCTTTTACTGTCTGCCTGGTAGCAGGCTTGCTCTGTCCAGTCGGCTGCGACGCCGTGCTTTTCGAAATGTCCATTCTTAGGATTTTTTCACTTTTCACTTCACGTCTTTGTTCAGCGCTCGTTGCACTGACTTCTTTTGTTTAAATCCGAGAAACTTCTTTTGTTTCACCCGGATACTTCGGCTACGTCTTTTGTTCTCAGTGTTCGTTAACACTCACTTTTTACAGCTCAAGCACTGCTTCGGCTGTCACCGCTTTAGCTACGCTCAAGATTGTGTGCACACTTTGTATGCTTAGGTACTGCTCTCAGCATACGTACTTTAGCTTAAAAATACTCCTTTCGACTCTGTCTACTCGCAGTTTGTTGCGCAGCTTCTGCTTCAGAATTTCCAGGAATACGTCTGTTCACTGGCTAAGAATAATTCGGGAACATCAATCTCTGGCCAGGAGAATTGAGTCCCTACTTTGTTAGATTTTACCCAGTTTTGTGCTCACGATCGATATACAGGTTATCCCTGCATCGATCAGCTGGCAGGACAAACTGCACAGCGTCCAGACAGAGCAAAGCTCCCGGACAATTAGGTTTTCGTCGTGGGTCGCAGGCACAGGCAGAATTGGCTCACCACCAACCCACCTGTCGCCAGTACCCGGACTACTTCAGTAAGGCGTCCAGTCGGCAGCGATCTGCCCGGACATCCGTCCAGTCAGTACCGAAGTACCCGGACTGAGCACCTGGGAAATATCAATTCACACAATCTCACATATTTACTTAGCTAGGCCTTAGGAAAGGTTCGAACTGACGGTGGGCGCCATGACGGAGAGACGAGTACGATAGGGATAATACCGTAATATCAATCCTACCGACCTGACTCAACGACAGAGAATGAGCTGATAATTTCAATGTGGCATAACTAAGAAATATGCATACGCTACGATCTACGCGAAGCGAGAATCACACACTGCATTCCGACGATATATTTTTAATAGAAAACTCCGACACTGCCAAACTCTGAATGCGAACGAACTGATGCCAAATACTACAACTCTCGGACTTATATAGACACGGCGCATCCGTGTTGAAACAACCAAAAGTAAACCCGAACACAAAAGAGAAACGTCGAGAAAGTAGAATGTACGAGTAAAGCCGTCACTTTACGTACTGTACTGCTATATTCCGTCACATACGCTTTGATACTGGTTAACTTTAATTCAGAGTACTCAACTTGAGCACCTGTTACACCTCCTAACTATTGCCTTTCATGCTGTACAAATCTGATCGAGCCCGATTGTGCGAATTTTCGATAACGTTGCACATAGTACTCTGGGTAGCGTATGTGGCTTATACGTACTATACCTGCGTGGTGTGCACCTATCTGTACGTTTACAGTGGCAAGGCGAAATATATTGAATATGCTTTGCTATAATTCTATGTCTTGACGGATATTAACTAGCCGGATTGTCGGGATTTTAACCACCGGGATCGTGCACATGCGATGGGCAAGGATATTGATGAACTCCAACCACGCGTCACATCCGGTTCCTTCGCATCTGCACGTCCCGATACCGAAAGACCGTTGCAACTGTCGAACCACATTATATGTTTCCTCCCTTTTCCGAATAGCCTTCTAAGTTAAAATTGTAGAGAATATCGGTTTGTTGAGCGACCATTCGAAGCGGTTAAGAATTTGTCAATATTTAAAATTATGTATGATCACAATTTTTTTTTATTTCTGCTTTCTCTCAGCGTATTATTGTGTCTTCGTTATCCGCTCAATAATTGTCGTTATTAAATTTGAACGTAAGTTATCTCAGCTATGATAACAAAAAAAGCAAACCAGCTTCGATTAAAACCGACATGGTACAAGTATTTTTGGAAATAAGGTAGTAAGCAGTTCAGTAGCTTTCATTCAAAAACACGGTAGCCGCAAGTTAAGTAACTTAGCGCTTACAAAAAAAATTGTATATCAAGCTGGGCAATAAAATCCAGAAACAACTTTTCGCTTTTCCTCAGAAAAGTACAATCCATCTTAGCAATGCACAAAATTGTTTCGAATTAAAAAAGAAATTTTGAGAAGTTGGAAATTTCTCAGGATTTTAACAAAATCTAAACCGCGCTTGACTTGGTTGAAAACCGATTTTCATAGTTATTTGCATCTGCATGCTAAAATTAAA